>NW_007733794.1:60627-63312 GCF_000696425.1 Galeopterus variegatus
CCGAACCCTCGGCGGGAGCGCCTCTGCACTCCCAAGCGGCGCACTGTAGCAGTGCGCCACCGGGCCGGCCCAATCTTTTCATTTTCTTAATAGTGTCTTCCACAAAGCAAAAATTTCTGATTTTTATCAAGTCCAATTTATCAGTTTTGTATAGATTGTGCTTTTAATAGCATATCTAAGAAATCTTTGCCTAACTTAAGTTTTGTAGTTGTATTTCTTCCATTTAAGCCTGTGATTCTTTTTAAGTTAATTTTCGTGCATGGTAGTAGGTAAGGGTCAAGGTTAATTTTTTGCATATGGGTAACAAAATTATCTATAACTCCCTTTTTACAGATGAAAAGGTGAGGCCTGAGGAGGCTAAGAAAGGAGCTCAAAGTCATACAGCTTCTAAGTGATTGAGCAACACTTGAACCCGGGTCTCCTGATTTCACATAAAGTGCTGTTTGCATGTTGCCTCCGCTACCTAAGTGCTTACAGTTTCTTTACAGTACAGATAAGACCCAGGCTTGGAGATAAACAAAACTCATTTCAGCTTCGTCACTTAGCCTGGGCAAGTTACTTAAACCTTAGAAGGCTTCATTTTTTCATTTGTAAAATGGGATAATAAGAACACCCGCTCCTGAGGCTGTTGGGAGACTATTTGAAATAATGTATGTAAGGTGCACAGCACCAGGCCTGGCATTTAGCACGTGCTTTGTACAAGTCAGCGTGGAGGAGTGGCTTTTCCCATGTCCTGCCTTCACTGGAGCCCCTGGCCCAGCCTCGCCAGGTCTTGGAACGCTCTAAACTCACACAGCAGATTGGGGGTTTACTGAGGGGGCAGACACTTTCTACCATAATAATCCACCGGAGTTGTACTATACTAGTTGTTTCATTGCAACACTAGAGTGTATATTTGTCTAAAAGACATTTCATTCTGAAGCTGTTTTTGTAACCCTTCCCATCCCTGTCTCCCAAGCTAATTAACACCAGTTAGAGGTTAGAAGCTGTGGCAGACTAACTCTAAGATGGCCCATCACTCCAGCCTTGGTATTCACGCCCTGTGTAGTTCCATCCCCTCAAATGTGGGCAGGACCTGTGACCTGCTGCCAACCAATAGAGTATGGCAATATGATTCCTACATGAGTCCCTTCTGTGATGACATTACTTAAGATTGTAATGCCTGTCTTATGAAAAAGACTTGCAGGCTTTGACAAAGCAAATGGCTGTATTTGCAAGGTCCACATGGCACAGAACTGAGAATAGCCTTTGGCCAACAAATAGCTAGAAACTGAGGCAACTTCCACCTGTCTGCTAGAAAGAAACTGGCACCCTCAGTCCCATAGGCCACAGGAACTGAATTCTGCCAACAACCACGTGAGCCCAGTGGAACCTTGGAATGAGATCGCAGTCCTGGCGGACACCTTGATTAAAGCCTGTGAGAGGTCTTGGAAACAGAGGCACTCAGCCAAGCCTGGCCAAGACTCCTGGACCATAGAAATCATGAGAAAATGAATGTGTGCTTTTTTTAAAGTCACCAAGTTTTTGGTGATCTGTTATGCAACAAAGATAACTGAGAAGCCAAGATAAAGTAACAGCAGAATGCTGGGGAGCAGAAAGAGGTGACAGATCTAGGAAGAAATAGGGGAGGAACACCCTTTATGCTCATGTGTGGAGTCTCCCTTTACCCTTTTAAATATGCTTAGTGACCCAGACAGACACTCCAGCAGCCCCAAGACTTTTTTGATCACTCTTGGGTAACAGAAAGTCCTACCAACACCTTAAATCACAAACATGCTCTCTTTTTGGTAGCTATGATGCCTAATCCCCAGTAATTATCAAAATTGGAATGTAAATAAGATTTAAAATGTTTCTTTTGAATAGTACCAGCCACAGGCCAGCCTCCTGCCTCCTGAGAGGGGCTTGGGGTCAGCTTTTCATTTCTCTTTCTGCTTCTCCTCCCATGGCTTGCTAACAGCCGCGTCTGCTGTCTCCACTGTGGGGTGTGACAAGGGCTGACATGCATGGCAGGAAGAGAATGGGGAAAGTGTGTACTTGCCTGACGCTGTTGTGAGATGACTCTGGACCCTCTAGGCCTGGCAGGGGTTTAAAACTGGCTATTTTTGAGCACTTTGGGGTGTCTTTGGTGGCTCTCCCACTGGGTCCCTCTGTCTGCTATTTCCATGCCACAGTCAAGAGTTCTCCTGCATGTGGATGTCCCACCTTCCCTCCTCAGCTTCCGTTTGTTTTCTGAAGGGTCACATCATACAGGCACTCTTTGTGGTAACTTGCCTCCTGGCAGAAGCCCTCTTGGACAGGATTCCTTTTGAAACAACCTCACGTTAATATTTCTACCACGGATTCTACACCTAGTGCCCAGTATGCATGCACCTTTCACCTGCTGATGGAGGGGAGAGATTACTCCCCAACATAGTGGCAACTCCATTTCCTTCTACCTCACCATCTACGGTAGAAACCCTTCAGATGTCTACAGCGTATATTAAACATTAGTCTATCATGGTCACCCCCATCTCTAAGGGACATCCTCGTGCATCACCATGCTGAGTCGTCTTCTGATAAAGCTCTTTGCACTTCTCCCCTTGGAAGAAGAGACTCACCGAATAGCAGCAGATTAATCCAAACACGGTTTGGCATAAATTCTTTTTCAAAATTGACTCCTGACTTTTTATGTCCTGAGATAGATTT
>NW_007733794.1:63891-81537 GCF_000696425.1 Galeopterus variegatus
ATGTGGGATCCGAACCCTCGGGCGGGAGTGCCGCCGCGCTTCCCAAGCAGCGCACTATCCATTGCGCCACCGGGCTGGCCCCTGAGTCGTCTTCTGATAATGCTCTTTGCACTTCTCCCCTTGGAAGAAGAGACTCACCGAATAGCAGCAGATTAATCCAAACATGGTTTGGCATAAATTCTTTTTCAAAATTGACTCCTGACTTTTTATGTCCTGAGATAGATTTTGTTAAAAAGTTGTATTTTGGTTTATCACCTCACTTTGGAATTTTGTATCCATTGCACTATGGTGCTTCAGTTGAAATGGTTTCAATTTTACAACTTGTTACATGATATTATTGGCCTGGTGGTCTCCTCAACAACAATTTCCTTTCCTCTTTGGCTAACTGGAGTGACCAAATCTAAGCTAATTTGGTTGTTAGGCAAATATCAGATTCTTTTTAGTGCATGCTGGTAGCCTCTGGTGGTTAAAGGCAGGAGAGGTAATATATCCCTATTCCTGCAACCTTGCTCCAAGATGATATCTTAAAATGAAGCAAGTCTCAGGTCAAATTCCACCAAGCATACAGATGTTTTTTAGCAAGCAAGCAAACACCACTAGTGTCTTGGGAGAGACTCCTCCTTTCTCTGCCTTCTCATTCCCCGACAGGCCCCTTGCAGAGCAGCTCCCTCAGAAACAGATTCACTTAAAACACAATCAGAGGCCTCATCACTGAGCCAGCTGGTGGGGTCCTTCTTGAAGTGGAAGGATGTAGGGCCAATGGCCTCCAGAACTTCCACCTCTGGTATTAAGGGCTGAACATGCTTGTTTCTTCTACCTAATTCATGCACAAGTGGTAGATCCTGCTACCCTACTCCTACCCAATCATAAGCACAACTAATTTTGAACAATAAAAATTATTTCTATGATTACATATGCTGGTTAACTAACCCAAAAGTATTGATTCAGATAAAAACTCTTCATATACTAGTTAACCCTGATTAACTAACCCAAAAGTATTGATTCAGATAAAAACTCTTCATATACTAGTTAACCATTCATTTCTAGAGTGTTGACCAGTGTTAACTTGCACACAGACACATCACACCACTTATACTAACGTATTCTAAAATAAATTGCCATGCACACAGTATAAAACTGTATTAGTCTGTTTCTGTTGCTTATAACAAGCTACCTAGAACTGGGTAATTTGTAAGAAAATGAACTATATTGCTTACAGTTTCAGAAGCTGGGAAGTCCAAAGTCTAGGGGACACATCTGGTGAAGGCCTTCCTTAGTGGTGGCTTCAGCCATACATGGTATCACATTGGGAGATGGCAGAAGCAGAGACAGAGAGACTCTCACATGCACTCCTTTTAAAGCCCTCTGCACCACACCCATGATCACCACTATCAACCCATTCATTAGGGCATGGTCCCCAGAATCCAATCACCTCTTCAAGGCACCACCTTTCAATCACCATCACAGGATTTTCCACCTTCTTAACAGTCACAGTGGGGATCAAGCTTCTAATATATAAAACTTGGGGAACACAATTCAACCCATATCAAGCACTAACAGAACCCTGATTTCGTTTGGGTTGCCAAGTACACAGCCCTGAGAGATAAACCGTGACTGCTAATTCCATCATGAAAACTTGGCATTTTTTGACAGATACTCACTTTTTCAGCTTTTCTTGTTGTAGGTGGCCTTGTGATGGCATACTGGTCTATGAAGAGGAGGGAGGAGTGTGATAAGAAATACTTTCCTCCTTGATTAAAAAAAAGAGACACACATGAGACAATTTCTCCACACCTTGGCCGCCTTTGTTTTCTGTCTTTGTGTGTGGTCAGGAGAAAATGTGACAGCTTGCAGCTGAGGTGCCACCTTGCTATGGTGAGGCCTTCTAGAATGCTGAGGATGACACAATAGAAAAACCTGCATTCAGATGATCTTGAGTTACTGTCTTAGTCCATTTGGGCTGCTATAACAAAACACCTGAGACAGGGTAATTTATAAGTAATAGAAATTTATCTCTCACAGTTCTGGAGGCTGGGAAGTCTAAGATCGAGGTGCTGGCCAATTTTGTGTCTAGTGAGGCTTCCTGCTCAGCTTTCAAGATGGCACCTTGTTGCTGAGACCTCACATGATGGAAGGTAGAAGGGCAAAAGGGCTGAGCTAGTTTCCTCAAGCCTTTTATAAGGGCACTAATCCCATTATGAAGGTGGAGCCCTCATGATCAAATTACTTCCTAAAGGCGCCACCTCTTAATGCTACCACATTGGGTCTTAGGTTCCAACACATGAATTTGGGGAGGACACATATAATGAAGCCATAGCAGTTACTAACCATCCAGAGTTGGAGTTAGCAAAGTCCAAGGAGACTTCTTCCCATTTTTCAGTAAAAAATAAATATACCTATGGTTTTATTACAGGAGCTGCTCAGCTCCCGGCTGAGGCTTCCCATAATTTGATATCAAACTCACAGGTCCAGCTGCCTGCCCCAAGATAAAAGCAAGCCACTCAAGAGTCAAGTGTTGGTGAAAATGGAAGTCAGCTTTTATTCAGGAATACTGGTGATCTGAGGAGAGATGTTAGGCTAACCCATCTCCCCAGTAAACCTGAAGTAGAATGGCCAGGCTAAAGCCATCTCGAAGATTCAGACTTACTGAGAGGTTTTTAAAGAGGGGGATGACGGAATGGAAGGTGGGAAATGAAAAGCAGGAGGGAGGGGCATGTGAGCAGCCAGGGCTTCATGCAAGGTCTCAAGTGCAAAGTTTCACAAAGACTCTGCCTGGTTTCTGCTCCCATCTTTGCTGTTATCTCAGGGTCTGGGTAATACGTGTGAGTCTGCAGTTTCAGGCTGGCTGGAAAACAACTTTACGTTCATGTAAACAATGTCATCTTGTTGCATAACCAAGGTTCAAAATATCAAATAATCATGGGAAAAGAGGGAACTAAGAGAAATGCATGCAAAGAAAAGAACTGTCTTTTAAAAATTTGCCTACAGCCCATGTGGTCCCAACATGGCTTCGGTCCTGCTCACTCCAACATTTTCGTCACTATTAGGCTTTCTATTATTTGCAGCCCAAAGTATCCCAACTAATACGTTTGGCCTCCAGAATAAATATGCAAGGGCGGGGTCTTTACTGAACATCTGATGTCCTAAAGTATCACAGACATACACACACCCCTTCCCCTCACAAGGCAGAAGACCTATCCTCCCCAAAGAGTTAGGAAACTCAAGTTCTTCCTCCTCTCTACACTTTGAAATTTCTCATTACCCAATGCCATTGATGCTATTTCTGGAATCCATTCACCAGAAATGGATTTTCCATCAGTAATAGAAATGCGGGAATTTGTAACTTCAAATGGTGAATCCAAGATGCTCTAGTTTATCAGCATGTTATGCTGTGCCCACTAGAAGTAGGTGGAACTGGGAATCAGTTGGGCTCAAGCTCCCTAGTTCCCAAGGTCCCTTTTATAGAATCTCTTATTCTCTCCTTCTCCATCCTGCTAGATGAGAGTTGGCCATAGAATTTAGGCTTCCCAGAGTCCCTCCCCTGACCTCCTGCCCTTATTCTCTTCTAAGATCTTGCCTGTGGAGGAATTTTGAAAAGTTATAGTAATAAGACATACGAGCATTTGGGGATGAGAGGCATGTAAGAATTTGGAGTTTATAGGCTAAGGTATGACTTCAGGAAACTTGCTATATGCAAGCCTGTCATTTTGGAGTATTCTGGCTAGTTCTTGCCTCAGTTTCTTCAACTGTAAAATAAGAAGAGCAGCATCTTCCCTAAGGACTCATGAGTTTAGGATAATAATTAAGTATTACAATTTAAATGAGAGATAGTTTAAGATAGTGCTTAAGAACATGTATCTTGGAGCTAGACTGCCTGGCTTAAAATCGTGGTTCTACCACCTGTCAATTGAGTAACCTTGAGCAAACTACTTTCTCATCTATAAAATGAGGATAAAAAATACCTGTTTCAAAGGACTTTTCTTAGGTTTTAATAAGTTAATACACATAAAGCTACTTACAGTAGCAACTGACATAGTATTATGCAAGCATTACTATCATCTCCATCGTTGTCGCCATCATCATCATTATTACATCTGAAAGGGCTCTGAAAGCGTAAGAGCACTATGTGAAAGCAGAAGAGGATAATAATGACACTGATCACCCCAAGTTAGGAATGAAGGAATATTAATGAAACCAACAGGATTTATGAGTTAGAGAAAAAAGAGAAAGAAGAGATAACAAAACAAAAGAAAGGAAAGGGAAGGGAAAGGGATGGGACAGTGGGAGGGAAGAGGGGAAAAGAGAGGAGTGGGAGTGGGTGGAGGGGAGGGAAAATGTATGGCGAGTGAAGCTGCACAGAGTGGAAATGAGGGCTACGTGAAAAGAACAGTAAGGAACTGCTCATTTTCTTTCCAGCAGGCATCACTGTAACTCTAGGGGAACATCTTTCAAAGTGTACCATTTCCCACAGAGCATAATGTGGCTCACCCACAATTTCATCAGTTCTGCTCAAGCTGCATTAAAAGCATCGAAACCAGCCCTTCACCTTAGGGCACTGCCATGTGGTGTCATTATTTTCATGACAAACAAAATCTTTCCCAGGAAATGGAACAAAGAAAGTAACTGAAATGTCCACAAAGTAGTGGGAAATTCTGGGTACCTAAGCTTTCCACATTCTTGAGATTGTCCTGTGTTTGTTATTGCCACCCCAGTGGTGCCTAAGGGTCCTATTTTTGAATAGACAACCAGAACCAAGCATCAGAGCATGTAGCTGACACCTGGGGTCCAGATGCCTCATTTACTGGTTCCTGGTACACACTAAATCAGAAACAAATAAATTCATTCCCAAGTACAACACCTTAACTGTTCAGCTCCTCTCCTCCCTCATAAAGACCTGTCTGTCATCTCATGTTCCCTGGCTGAGATTGCCACCCCATGATCCCCACACAGCCTTCATCTCTACTGGTTTCCTCCACTCCAGTGTAAATGCCCCATAAACATTTTTGCATTTTAAAAAACAAAGTGATGTGTATAAAGGGCCAAGCAGAGTTCTTAGGGATATAATGCATACTAGCACTTTATAAATATTAATTACCTTTCATTTTTCTTCTATAAATTGGATCTTTCACATCATCTCTGTCTCAACCTTTCAAGGAGGCAGGGTAGTACAATCTTGAAGGTTTCTTGAGTTAGTTGGCTTTGGGCACTGCAGATGAGAAAAATAATCTGCAAATAAATTATAAGTTGATGAATCATTAATCACCTTATTTTTAAATAAAATGAGTTGCTGAAGAACTCTACTATCTAATTCATCAGCCTCAGACTCAAGAATTCTGCTATCAGGATACAGAAGTTCATAAAAGATCATCACTCTAACAGCACCAAAATCAGATAAACTAAAAAACAAAGCAAAACAAAACTTATTTCTCCTTAAAGCCATTGAGGGCTATGAATGGAAAAAAAATAAATAAAACTAAGTAAACTGCAATCCAGAGAGGGAGAGGGCCATTCTCTGAGCACAGAGGAGAGACCATCTCAATCCCTAGGGCAGTTGCTGAATCTGGGGAGAAGCAAGCCTACTGTGGGAAGAGGAACTTTATGGGAACAAGGAAAACTCAGCCAAGTTTTTAAAGACTGTGCCTGGGAGGGCATGGCAGATGGGAATCTAGAGGAGCCCAAACTCAGAGTTAGCCCTCCCCATCTACCTACTCCTGCTCATGGGAATTTTATCGAATACATGGAATAATCAGAAAGCCTGGAATAAGTTTTAGAAAGGAAGGGCCTGATATCCACCAAGACATTTAAACCAGAGGTGAACTGAAAGTAACTCTACTGGTAACCCAACCCCAATTCTGTTCAACTGCTAATTGGATTGATGAGCTCAGCCCCTAACAAAAGCTGCATGTCAGACAAAACAGTGAGCCCTTTCTGGAGGAAACTATAATCTACTTTAGTCTCTACTGGTCTTTTAGACACTATGTCTGAAACTCAATAAAAAAATTCTGACATGCAAAGAAGCAAGAAAATGTGACTCATAGTTAAGAGAAATAAAAACTGTAACCTAGGGTCTAGGGTCTCCTAAATGTCACTAAAAGGTCCAAAGCAGGAAGTGAATGGTCACAACCCTTCGTTCTGAGTTTCTGTTCTTGTAGGAGGCTGCAGGAAGTCATGAACCATGAAATACTAGACTGCCCTCAAAATATATCAGCTAAAACTGAAATACAGGCCCTAGAGGTGAAGTTTGGTGAATCTCCACCCAAGGAGAAGCCAAGATCTCCATAGTTACCTGGCCCTGCTCTATGTCTCACGTCAGTGATGACAGGAAGTCTCAATTCGCCACCTATGGGCTGTAACCCATACTAGCCCAGGGCTCAAGGTTTAGTCAATGTGACAACTTTCTGAGGTTCCACTGTTGCCCAAAGGCCACATTCCTTCCAGGGTCCAAATGCAAATTTGCTTTCAGAACTGACCAGTGGACTATGTCCCATAGTCAACCAACCCAAATTGAAATTGATCAAGCTCGTATCCTATATTTACATGAGAGGACCTAAATGAGAACCTGGGTGGGAAGTTAGGTGGGAAATTTGGCTACACACAATGACCCCTTTCCCTTGTCTGGGGAGACACTGCTTTGGGAGCAACCCCCAGTGTTGTCCTTAATTGCAGGTAATAAAGCTTTTCCTCCTATCCCGGACCTGGTTGCGCTCTCTGAGGGATGGACCCCTGTTGTCTAGTAACAAAGCATGTCAATAGACTCAGACCCACAGATGATCCATAGGATGAAGATTTCAGAAAAGGACATAAAATATATAAATATGTTAAAGAATTTAGAGGAAAGGAGGGACATATTGGGGCTAGAGATGGAAAATTTCAGTAAATAAATGAAAACTATTGAGCCAAACAGCAACTCTATAACTGAAATACACCACATCTTTTTTTAAAAAAAGAAATTATTTGATAGACTTAACATCAGACTGGACAGAGCAAAACAAAGGATTAATGAACTGGAAGTAAGTCAATAAAAATTATTCAAACTGAAACACAAAGAGAAAAATAAATTTAAAAATACAACAGGGGCCGGCCCGGTGGCGCACTGGAGAGTGCGCCGCTTGGAAGCGCGGCGGTGCTCCCACCGAGGGTTCGGATCCTATGTGGAGACCAGTTCCTGCTCACTGGCTGAGCATGGTGCGGGCACAACACTGAGGGTTGCGATCCCGTTACTGGGTCAGTAAAAAAGACAAAAAGGAAAAAAAAAAATACAACAGTATCAAAGACCCATCAAACAATAAAACTCAACTAATGTAAGTTTAATTGGAGTCTCAGAAATGAAGAACAGAGAGGAAAAAAGAGAGAGAGAGAAAGAAATGGAGGAGAGAAAGAATAGAGATGAAAAAAATGTTTGAAGAGATTGTGGCCCCCAATTGTACAAAATAGATGAAATATTTTAACCCATGCATTTAAAAAACACAGCAAATACAAAACAGAATGAATACAAAGAAAAAACACTAGGCACATTGTACTCAAACTGCTAAAATTCTAAGATAAACAGAAAATCTTAAAAGCAATTAGAGGAAAAAAATCATCACATTTATGGGAACAATAAAAATTACAACTAACTTCTCATCGGAAACAATGGGACAATATCTTGCACGTGCTGAAAGAACATGCAAAAAAAAATATCAACCTAAAATACATTGTTCATGGATTAGTATGATAATAATTTAAAATGAACTGTGATAAATTAAGAGATGAATATTATAATCTTCATCTGAGTAATTACTAAAAATAATACAAAGACATAATAGGTAAAAGCCCCTAGAAAAGATGAAATGGAATAACAGAAAATACTTTACTACCCCAAAAGAAGGCAGGAAGAAGGGATGGACAAATACCAAGATGGTAAATTAATGGTAATTATATTAAATGAAAACATATTAAACAAGCCTACAAATTAATGATTTAAAAATAAAACAAAAATTTTAAAAATGGGACAAGACTTTAATAGGCACTTCACACAAAAAATGACTGTTTCTTTTGAATGGCCAATAAGCATATGAAAACGTGATCAACAATATTAGTTGTCAAAGAAATACAAATTGAAACTGCAATGAGACACCATTACACCCATGCACTAGGATGACTAAAACTAGACAATCTAACAATACCACGTGTAGGTTAGGATGTGGAACAACTGGAATGCTCATAAAGTGCTGGTGGGAGCCTGAAATAGGACAACACTCTGAAAAATGGTTTATGAGTTTCTAATAAAGGTAAGCATATGCCCACTCTGTGACCCAGCAATTATATTCTTGATATACACCTAAAATAAATGAATGGATATAAAAATATATGTAAAAGGATGTTCATAGTAAATTTATTTATCATAGCCCCCAAATAACCCAAATGTTCATTAACAGGAGAATGGATAAATAACGTTGAATATGCACACAGTGGAATACTCCTTAGCAAAAGGAATGAACTACAGATACATGCAAACACATGGATGAATTTTTTAAAATGTATAGTGAGCAAAAGAAGCCAAACACAAAAAAATAGATACTGTTTGATTTCACTTACATGAAGCTCAAAAACAGAAAAAAACTGGTCTATAGTGATAGAAGAAAGAATACTGAATACAGTCGTGTGTGCGTGTGTGTGTGTGTGTGTGTGTGTGTGTGTGTGTGTGTGGTGTATTAACTGCAAAGGGGCATGAGATAATTTTGGAGGGTAATGAAAATATTCTATATCTTGATCTTGGTGGTGGTTTTATGGGCATTGACTTCATAGAAGACATGGAGCTGTATGCTCAAGATGCCTGCATATTACTATATACAAAATTATGCCTGAGTAAAACTACTGGACAAAATTAAGTGGAAGTCCAGGTCATGCGGGTAAACTTCCCTTAGCATTTGAACACCACACTCCTGGATTTCCTCCTGCCTCCACCCCAGACATTCCTTTTTGTCCCTTTACTGGGTTCTTCCTTTCTGATTCGCTGGCTCTTCAGGTGAGTCATTGTGTAAGATGCTTTTGTTTTATTTAAAAGGAATTCCTCTTTATTGTAACAAAATAACAATAAGTCGCTTATAAAGGAAGTTTATGCTCACCTGCCCTTCAGTACTGCCTCTTTAAAGAGGGAACCAAACAGCCCCCAGCCCTACTCAAAGCAAGACAACACAGTCAGATCGGATTGTACTGCAGGGCAGGGCACTCCAACCCTGAACTGGGTCTGACCATTCACTAAATTTCATCAGACCACACAGCATGTGCCCCAAACTAAGTGTCCCAATTCGGGCCTAGAGTTAGAAAATGGTACAACTGCCTTTAAAGAGTGATAGACAGGGATCGGCCCGGTGGCGCACTGGAGAATGCGCTGCCTGGGAGCGTGGTGGCGCTCCCGCCGAGGGTTCAGATCTCATGTGGAGACAGGTTCCCGCTCACTGGCTGAGCGTGGTGCGGGCGCAACACTGAGGGTTGCGATCCCCTTGCCGGTCCCCAGTATGGGCGCGACACTGAGGGTTGCGATCCCGTTACCGGTCAGTAAAAAAGACAAAAAAAGGAAAAAAAAAAAAAAGAGTGATAGACAGTACTGCTGCCTTCTGAAAATGTCAGGTGTATTTTTACACATTTGTGTTGTATATATCTGGCTCCTTTTTTATTTTCCCTCTTTCTTCCTATGACTCTTTCTTTCCCTTTCTCTTCCTTTTTCTTTACTCCTTTTGCCACTTCCCTCCCATGATGTATGCTGGCAGGGTGTATTTTTTTCTTATCTATTTTATTTATTGAATACTAGTATATATTCCCCATTTTTTTTTCTCAGAGAAGTGAAAAACATAAAATAAGGTGGATTTTTCCTATGTAACCCTTCCTTACTTTTTCATGTGAGTTATATTGATCGTTGCTCTAGGATTACATATTAAACCAATAGCTTCTTATGTAAGTGAACTCAAGAGTGTACATATATATTGTGAACGGGGGCAAGTTTCAAGCTCTGTATTACTGCAAAGAAATTTGTGAATGTACCTAGCTTCATCTTTGAGTTAAATGCCTTCTGAATGGCTAGGAAAAAGTAAAGGGACTAGGAAACAGAATACCAAGAAGTGGGGAAAATACATTTCTCCAGGGGAGGAATTTGAGACATATTTCAAATGGCTGATTTACGTAACTTAAACAATGGCTTGTTCACTTCAGACAAGAGTCACCTGTACAGTGTGTGTGTGTGTGTGTGTGTGTGTTTGTGCGCTCATGGACACACACACACACACACACACACACACACACTGTACAGGATCTTTTAAGGTAAACAGCCAAATATGTCTTATAACAGATTCTTTCTTGCAAATCAGAACCATTATTACCAACATAAACTTTCAGTTTCTGAAAGAGAGTTAACTTTCCTTGGCAACCACATTGTCCATAAACCCAAGGCTGTCCACACTGGTATTCTCTGCAGTCACGAAATGAGATCTGAGAATGAGGTGACCTGCCATTTGGCAATACATGAGCTGTTGGAATGTTCATCTTATCTTCATGGCCAGTTCACTAGAGGACCATTTCACCTTGGCCACTCCACAGCACACTTGCTGTCACTCCAGTGTGGTATGTGTGGAGGAATCCAAGTGCACTACATGTTTGCCTGGAAACTTGCCCACAGTTTATTACCAGAGAGGCCAGTCTCTGGGGTCTCAATCAAATTAATTTTCAGGAAGTGTTCATTTTGTGGTGAGTCCAAATTTTTTGTGTCATTGACCCTATTCCTCTCAAAAACCAAAGTAGAGAAAGCTTAGCTGTTTATAAACATAGCATAAATTAATCATGATTTGGGTCCTGTGTTTTGGCTTTTTTCCCAACAGTAAAAAGGTCAAAGCCAATGCCATGACACAGCCTGTCTTTCTGTAATGAACAGCTGCTTTCCTAAGAAAAGTTGTACTAACAAAATTCACCCTCTAATAACTTCTATCGTTTAGTGATTGCTTATTACCTGTTAGGCACTATGTTAAGTCCTCACACGATTATTTTATTGACTCTTCATAATCCTAGGAGATAGGCACTATTATTATCCACATTTTACAAATGAAGAAACTAAGGCTGACAGCTTACGTCATTTTTACACTACTCTCGATAGGGCCTGAATCCAAAGAAGTCTAATTCATAATGCTTTTTCTTAATCACTCTTCTTGACTGCTTCCCATTCGAAACTAACAAACAAGAAAATTGTTGTAATGGAGAAAAAGAGATTTGGAGTTAGAGTTTCTTTTATACAAGTTCATCATCTTTGCTGCCCATGGTTAGCATAAAAGGCAAGTAAATTATAGCAGAGTTCCCAACTACAAACAGCCAACAAAAGAAAACTCACACTGAGAAACCAACCACCCTGACAGGTGTGCACCTCTGCTTGCCTATTCCCACCCTACTATCTCATCCAACAAATACATTCTTTCTCCTGTATTTCTTCTTAGTAAATGTCGTCATACTGTCGTTCACCCATCTGCCTAACTCTGAAACCTGGGGTGCATAGCTAAGGCCAACTTTTCTCATTGAAGTGGTGACAATTTCACTGTGGTTGTATCAGACCCCTAATGTTCTACACAGTTGAAAGTGTGCCCTAACTGTTCGATACCACTACATCTAGCTCGATTATGAAAACCCAAGCTGTTGGAAAAATACCTGTAAATGTCAGGTAGATTTTCCAGTTACGAATAGGCCAAATCCTTTTAGAGAGCCCCGTGTTTATTTTTTGCCATGTCTAGATTCTAAGTTTCACAGTTTGTGAAATAAACCGAGTTTATTACATTAACTTTTTCTTTAATTGTCTGCAACCAGCAGAGAATTGGGGGCATGATGTCTTGGGAAATAGCCACAGCCCTCTAGCCTTTTTCTCATGTCTCCTACCCTACCACAGTAGTTAGAAGGATACCCAGTGTATTTGCAGATTTGTGTTATGATTATACTATGTAACAATGACTCTCCTCTTAAATCTCAATAGCTAACAAAAATAAGTATCTATTTCACATTCATGGGAATGTAGATTGCCTATGAATTGGCTTAGCTCAGCTGGCCTAGGCTAGAATCCAATCTGTGGTTCAGGTTTAAGTTAGCTCCATGAGTCTTTATTCCAGGACTCAAATTGAAAGGGCAATGGTTACCTGGGACATACCTTCTCGACAAGGGCAAAAGTTTGAGTTATCTGACAGAAATTTGCTATGCCTCAAAAAGTGTCTGCTCAAAACTGGCACATTGTCATGTTACTTCTGCCTATATTGATTGATCATTGCAAGTTACATAGCCAAGTCCAAGTAAGTGGGGTGGGGATGTCTATTCTGCTTAAAATTGTGACAGGCACAGAAAGTACATAGCAGAGGGCATAGGGGTACAATTCTTTGTAGAAAGGAACAGAAAGTTGGGAACAACAATCCAATTGTTGGGCTCTTTTACCTGCTCATAATCCTGCACCGACTGGGCCAATTGTCGAGCTAGGGCTGGGACTGGAGTTCACAGGCCCCTCAAGCCTATTCACAGACTGGGTCACAAACCCTTCACATGCCAGGCTGGGTCCCCAGACCCCTCACATGCAGGTCTATGAGCTAGATAACTGGCAAACAGGTCCTTGGAAGCCATAGATTGGAAAGCACGGCCATACGGCCTGCGGCCACCTAAGGCAGTGGTATGCCAGCCAAAGTGGCAGCGCTGCGCTCGTGCACCAACTCCACCCACACACAACCTATTCACAGCAAATGCTTGGCAAGATTCTGAACATCTGAGGGGCCCTGACCATTTTCCTATATTTTCCCAACAGCCTAAAACCAGGACTTAAATTTCCCCTGGAGAAAAATGCCTCCTTGTACCTTGTACCTTCTCAAGAAGGGAAGGGCACACTTAGACTGGAAATGAGGAGTCAACACTGAGAGAAGTTTGCATAGACAGAACTTACCAAAACAGCCCCCCTCTTCCATTAATTCTTCCATATATTTCTTAGTCATTTTCCCGGTATTTCTCATACCTCAAAGCCGGAACCTCCTTTCTTTTGTTAAAAGGGGATATAAGCTCCTGCATCTAACCTCTTCTTTGAGTTTCACTTCTTTTCTGTGAACTCCTGTGTGCATAAATATTAAATAAAAATTGTATCTTTTCTCCTGTTCATCTGTCTCTTATTAGCTTTATTCACAGGCCCCCCATTCACCGAATATATGAGGGTGGAGGAAAAGTTTTTCCTCCTTAACACAGGAGGCCAGAAAGAGATGGAGTTAGGAGGGCAAAATACCAGAAGAATGGGGTGTCATGGAAACCAGGAGAGAATTTAGAGGAGTCAGCTCAAGGAACAAAATGCTGCCCAGAGGCCAAGATCAGGGATGAGACATGTCCACCAGACCTAGAAACAAGGATGTCTTTGATGACCCCAAAGAGAGGAATTTCCATGGAAGAGTGAAAGTGGATACAGTATTGCTGAGCTGATCACTGAATGGAAGGTAAAGAAGTGAAGACAGAGTGTAGACACTTTAAGAAGCTTGACTGTAAATGGAAGGAGATAAACAAGATTCTGCTGGAGGGGGCCTGACATCAAGTGAATGGCATTTTGTCTACTGTTTAATATCAGAAGAGATTTAGCAACTTTAAGGCAGGTGGAAGATACCAGCAGGGGCACAGAGGCTGAAAATATATGAGAAGTGATAATTACGGGAAATAAATTGATCCAGGGTGAAGAGGGAAGGAAGGTGTTCAGAAACAACAGTGGGGAGGCACGTCTTAGACAAGAAGGGCATGGCTTCCACCGGAACAGGTGAAAGAGACTGGTGCACAGTTTTCAGAACCTACTTTTTAGGCTCCACTGCCCCTCAGGCAGTTCCCCAACAGCTACCCAAAAGCCTCCTACCTCCACTGATTTCATCCCAACTAATTCCATTTTCTCTTTATTCTCTCTTCTTGTTTGTTTGAGGCCAGGTGCCCTTCAATCTAATCCCTCTAATTAGCAAAATAGCTCTACTCGTTTGCATGACTTCAGCAGCATTTACCTAGAAAGCACTGAAGGTGATATGCAAATTACAAGGACAGTCTGTAGATCCCAGAACTGAGGTAAAAGAACTATAGACTAACTAAACCTCATCTTGTTTGTGGCTCCATTGCTTAAATACTGTTTCCGAGGCAGACAGTTAGATAGAGACAAGAGCGGGAGGAGGAAACCTGGTTATTTCCAAGTGGGAAAACTGGCCCCACGAGGACGTAGGCATGTTCATGTGCAAAAGTGGCCACAGGAGACAAAGGCAATTCCAGACAGGGAGCCCCACCCACCAGCTAGGGCGCCAATCACTTTAACCACTAGGACAGAGACGACACTTAGGACTCAGCGAATGACCAAATGACACAAATCCAGCTAAGAGGACTTAAAACCCCTGGGAATGTAACCATTGGGGCTCTTGAGCCACTGTCTCACTCGAGCCCACTCCATCCTCTCTGGGGTGTGTTCTCGCTTTGCTAAATAAAATGTTTTTTGCTTTTCACCTTGGCGTGTCTCACCCAATTCTTTGTCCAAGACACCAAGAAACCAGATGTAGCCAGCAGAACCTGGAATTTCCTTTAACATTTCCAAAGTAAACAAAACAAAATAAACAAAACTGCACAGAATGTTATTGCCAGAGGGAGTTCCAGGATCCCTTACTATAGCCTATCTCATCCCTCCTGCCCACCCACCTCAAATTCCTTTAGCCCAGAGGAGCTAAGTAAGTACTTCACAACCACAAAGCTTCTTGATAAGCAATATTCAAGCAC
Organism: Galeopterus variegatus; assembly: GCF_000696425.1. Classification (NCBI taxonomy): domain Eukaryota; kingdom Metazoa; phylum Chordata; class Mammalia; order Dermoptera; family Cynocephalidae; genus Galeopterus; species Galeopterus variegatus. Next base: position 78,655 of record NW_007733794.1, read on the forward strand.
TCCCAGGTACCTTCCAGACTTTTAAAACTTCTTCACCCATTTCATTAGTATAGTAGAGTGTACTGAGGAGAAGAGTGGATCCCAGGCCAAAAAGCCCAAATCTCTTTTTCTTTTAAGTCATACTCTTATATGAAGAGTCATACAAATTTTGTATTATGCCCCATAATATATCTGTGTTGTGTGTTGGTTTCAATGAACTCCCTCCAATTTTGAGTAAAATCGAGGATCCATGTTTAACTCAAGCTCCTCCTACCCAATATCCCAGTTTAATGCCAGCACTGGGTGGTGTCATTCTTGATCACAGCAGCCCTTTTTGCATGCCTCCTCCTAGCCATCACTGACACATCAGTCTTACCACTGCTGCTTCTGTGTAATCCTTAACTCCCCATTCAGTTATAAGATCCTGTAGGCAGATGTACTGGATGCAAGGTTAGTCTTTCTAGGCCTCCCCTCCCTTCCTCTTCTGGGACCTCCCTCTGCACCTTCACCCCATAATGCATGGTTGTGGTGAAAGCTGTCCTCAGTACAACGTGCACCACCCCAAGTCACAGCGACTGGTCCACTTTGGGTGAGTACCTCCCCCATGCCAAGGCTGATTGGTACATGGGAGGCACCTGAGTTAGATCAGACCAATCAGAGAATTCCCATAGGAATTCCTCATGCTTTGGAGAACCCACAATGAGGAAGTCCCTCTTTTTCCAGTGGCCGAAGCAGAAAGGGTAAAATCAGGAAACACTGGACATTTTTCTACCCTGCGGATAATGAGGGCATGCAGGGAGAAGTGAATGTGAGAATTAAGCAGAGAGTCCTTATGTAGCTGGAGTTTCTGCTTTCGGCTTTTCCAAGACCCAGCTATGTCCCTGCCCTTTCCATGGCTTGATATTTATTCTTGTATTCTGGGGCCAATAAATCTCCCCTTTGCTAAAGTGACTTTGACAAGGGTGTCTGTCACTTGCTATAGAAGGAATTAAATGTAATATTTCTTCAGAAAGCCCGTAGTGCTGAACAAAGATCAGGAGATTAATAAGTACTTGTTGATCGCCTGCTTGCTATTTATTGGCTTAAGTGTTGCTGAGAAATAACATTCTGGGAAAACACTGACTGCCATAGACTCTAACCAATAGATGTAACCCAAGGCAATTCACACTTGCAGCTCTTGTGAAATTCAAGACCACTGACAAGCAGGGAGGGAGAAAGTGAAAACAAATGAAGGGGCTTTCTTTGGGAGAGGGAGAAATAGCCACAGTGGTGGTATCACCCCAGAAAAACACACTCCAAATGCTGGCAAGGGAAAAGAAGCAGGAAAATAGTCTGGGCCAAGGATCAGAACACCTGGATCTTCTTCCTGGATCTACTGCTGACTACGTATGGGACTTTGGAATAATCATGAAACTTCTCCTGGCTTATGTTTTTGCATCTATAAATGAGGATGTCAGAGGAGAAAATTGCCAGTGTCCTTTTGAGATGGAAATGATAAGGCTTCCCCTCCTGCTGTGATCTGAATGTCAGTGTGCCCCCCAAATTCATAGATTGAAACTTAATCAAGGTGATGGTATTAGAAGATGGGGCCTTTGAGAGGTGTTTAGATCATAAAGGCACTGCCCTAGTGAATGGGATACTAACTTTATAAAAGAGGCCCCAGAGAGCTGGCTTGCCCTTTTACTGTGTGAGGATATACAGAAGGCTCTGTCTATGTGGAAATAGTCCCTCCCCAGACACCAAATGTTCTGGCACCTTGATCTTAGACTTCCCAGCCTCCAGATCTGTGAGCAATAAATTTCTGTTGTTTATAATTACCTTGTTATCTTGTTACAGTAGCACCAATGGACTAAAATAACTCCCCTTTAGTCATGGGATGCCCTTAGATCCAAGCCCTCATCTTAAGGGAGTCATGGGTCTCTCCTCTCTCAATCTGAAGAGGCATCACAGTCTCCCCATGGTGTGCCAAGCCCTGCAGGTAGCAGTCACTGACACAGATCTACTGTCTGGAAAGGTTAGAGGAGGTCATTGGGAAGATCCTTCCTTAGATGGAGCCTTGGGCATCACCAGTCTGGATCAGAGACCATAGGACAGGTCTTGTGTGCCATCAAATTTACCAGGGAGGAGAATCCAGACTTCTAAATCAAGGTGGCAGACTGACATGCCTGCAGGGACAGAGAACTGTGCCAGGTAGAAATGGTTTGGTGTGTGATAATGAGGGCCTAGGAAACCTAGAACTTCTGATAAAAGAAACAAATGAAAATAGAAATCAGATTGTCATGTGAAATCTCATTGTTTTAAAATGTGTCAAAAACAAACAAAATGCTGAGAGGGTAAAAACAACACAACAATATCAAAAAACTATGCCTGCACACCCAATTTGACCCATGGCCTCTGCACAGCATGTTGTACTTGTTAAATTATAACTCTGAGTTCCACAGCACCTTATTATACCAACCCACTAGAATTGCCAATGTCCCAGGGAGGTCCACTGCATAGTATCAGTATCAACACGTTAGAGTGGACTGATTTGTATAAACGTCAAGTCTACAGCCTGATGGCTCAGGGTAATAGAGCCATCATGTACACTAGTCATATCTAGTGGGTTTTACCAAATGTAAGAACCCTGAGCTTCCATAGCTTCATGACACTTGCTTTCATGGTCCTGGTGCTGGCTCCAGCTGAGAACTCTGGACCTCATCCTAGATCCAATCCTTAGTGCTGGTTTAGGTGGCTTCTGAGGGGAGAACTTCCAGAGCACCAGTCTGCTCCCACATGGACCAGTGTTATCTCCAGTGTAAAGGTTGGGGTGCTGTGGCCTTTCCCTCTCCCAAAGAAATGTGCATGTGTCTATGTGGTAGTGTATAAGGAAATTTGTTTTAATCAGATTAGATAGTTTTATAT
>NW_007733794.1:82575-84193 GCF_000696425.1 Galeopterus variegatus
CCTCAAGCTCAGTCCAATGGAAAGAGATTAGGATTTTCACAACCTAAGTCCACAGTGTCAGCTTTAATTGTGTATCTTGTGGATTGTCCAGGTGCTTTGTTTTTCTGCTTCATCCTTCCCACAGCCCGAGTTGGCACAATGTCACAGTTTCAGTTTGGGGAACAAGGGGGCATGTGAAAGGGAACTTTAGGGTAAGAGAAAGTTGGAAGAAATTCTCTGGAAACTTACCCCTGATTCCTAAAGTGGACCCACTCCTGTCCTGTCCTTTGTGGTCAGGTGGTACCTGAAGACATCAGCCTAAGCAGTTAGTGAGCGATACAAACAGTCCCAATACCCCTCTTGAATGGTGTTCTAGACCCTTTTTTCCAACCCAGAGCTGAAGTTTACCTAAGAGATTTAGAAGTACATCAGAAGAAGAAGTAAGGCAGGGGCCTTATAGCTTGGGAGACCCTACAATTGTCTACACAGCTTACAGGGTGAAAAAGAACAGCATACATACATACAAAGACAACAGGCATAAACTGGCACTGTCTGGTGTGGTCCCCACCTTATGAATCAAGGAGACAAAAGTAATCCCAACCTTGTTTTGGTCATGGATCCCTTTGAGAGTGCGATGAATCTTATGGACCCTCTCCCTGCACATACATACATGATTTTGCATTAAAAATCAAGAGTTCCAGAAGCCCCCTTTATTCCACTAATTGATCCCAAGCTAGGAACAAAGTTTCCTTTTAAAGCAAAGGTAGTAATCTTGACCTGTCAAACCCTTTACCCAGCCCCACTAACTAACAGCAGGGATAAAGAGGGGTCCCAGAATTCTGTGTGCTCCTGGAAAGACCCCTACTTCCATCTCACCCCCAAATATTCTCTGCCTTTACATCATTAGGTCAGTACTAATCTCTTTATGCCTCACATCCCAGTTTTCTTTCATCATCACAGGATGCCCAGGACTCCCGTGAGATACCATATATCCCAGACTGCAGTCCTCATACAGCTAAAGGGGCAGTCAGAAAAATGACCCTTGTCCATCCTGCCATTTCGTAGCACCGTCCCCTGCTTTATTTTTTCCAAAGCATGCACCACCACTTAATACCATGGTATTTTAATAGTCTGACCATTTCGGCCCAAAAGGTAGGGATTCCCATCTGTTCGTTCACTACTTTATCCTTAATAACTAAAAACAGTGCTTGGCACATAAAAGGCACTCCATAAATGTTTTGTGAATGAATACCTGATGAATAAAAAGCTAACCTTTACTGAGCACCTACTACATGCCAGGCATGCAAACACTTTTACATATTTCATTTCATCTTTGCAACAATACAATGAGGGAAGTACTGTTATTACTTTCATTTTGCATATGAGGAGGCTGAGACTTTAAAAGTAATGGAAAGTTCCTAAAGCCACAGAGCCAGCAAAAGGTGGAGCCAAGGTTCAGACCCAGCCACCTCACTCCAGAGTCTGTGCTGTTAAGTACTGGGGTTTTACTGCAGTTTAAAGTCATTACATAAAATATCCTAAGCCATGGGTTATCGTGTGTCACATATGGGACATCTTGACCTCTGTTTTCTTTCTTTTCCTGAGCTGTGTTTTCTGTTATTTTGAAAGATTAAGAGAT
>NW_007733794.1:85772-86815 GCF_000696425.1 Galeopterus variegatus
AAAGAAAAACATCCTCTTGGGGCTGTACTTCAAGCAGAGCAGTTATGCTTTCTAAGGAGCATAATGTTAGGTCATTATCAGCATTGAATCAGCAAGAGCCATGGCACTTCTGAGTCACCCAACAGAACCAGAGACCAAGACATAGGTATCCGAAAGTACCTTGCTACACCAGCACTGGCTGCAGGGTTTTATGGTAGGATCTAGGAGGCTGCGTTACCTCACACTGGTCCTAGAATGTTTGGACCAGAATCATCTGGGATGCTGATTTAAATACAGATTCCTGGGTGCCATTCTATGTCTACGAAATCACAATCTCTGAGGGAAGGGCCCAGGAATGTGCATGTTAACAATCTCCCTAGGAGGTTCATATGCTCACCCTTCATTTGACCTCTGGCCTAGTGATCACAGCCCTAGACCCCTAAGTCTACAGCTGGGATCAAGAGATTCAACTTGTTACTCTGTGTTCTTTTTCACTTTGGTAATTCTTCTCATTGTACTAGTTTAAAACCATCTATTTAGGAGTTAGTAGAGAATTTAATAAGATTTTAGGATTTATAAATTGGAAGAACCAGGTCCAAATTGGTCACTTAGGAGTTATAATATTACAGGGACCACTCAGCTCCTGGCTGGGGCTTCCCCAAATTTGATACTGNAAGCAAGCAAGTTCTCATCTTGAAAGGTCAAGATCACCTTCTAAAATAGAGTTTTCACTGCCTCTCATGCTGTAGTTAAGATACTGCTGCCAGTGGGAGAGGTTAGAGCCTAAATCACCAAGCAGGAAAAAAAATTATTTGTGCAAAATCTGCATTAACCTTAACATTCACATAAATGCCAACCATTTATGTGCTAAGTAGATTCATCCCTTACTTACAGGTATTAGTGAGATTATTAAAACTTCCTATTGAAATGAGTCCTTTCTCCTCTCTCCTCCAAAGCCCCAGTGGGGCTTTAAATGTCCACATTACGGTATTAAAGATTTCTGTTGAAATTTACCTATTTGGTATCCATGGACATGTGAGGAATTGGGAAAAGAAAAAAGAAAA
>NW_007733794.1:87704-89899 GCF_000696425.1 Galeopterus variegatus
GAGTTATAATATTACAGGGACCACTCAGCTCCTGGCTGGGGCTTCCCCAAATTTGATACTGGGCATATAGGTCTGGCTGCCTGCTCCCTTTCAAAAGCAAACCACTCAAAAGTTAAATGTTGGTGGAGATGGAAGTCAGCTTTTATTCAGGAATACGGGTGACCTAGGAGAGATGTTAGGCTGACCCATCTCCCATGTAAACCTGAAGGAGAATGGCCAGACTAAAGCCACATCAAAGACTCAGATTTACTGAGAGTTTTTCCTCTTCTTTTTTTTTGGGGGGGGGACCACAAAACAAGTCATAATACATTTAAAAAGACTAAGATCATAGAAAATATGATCTCTGACCAAAATAACAGAAGGAATTTAGAAAATTCACAACTGTGTGGAAATTAAACAACTCTCTTCTAAATAAACAATGGATAAAAAGAAAAATCACAGGGAAATTAGAGCGTACTTGGAGATAAAAATCAAAGCACAACCTATCAAAATTTATAGGATACAGGGCTCACGCAGTGCTTAGAGGAAAATTTATACCTGTAAACACCTATATTACAATAAGAAAAATCTCAAATCAGTAAACTTACATCTTAAGAAAATAGAAAAAGAAGAGCAAACTAAACCAAAAGCAAATATAAGTAGGAAATAACAAAGATTACAACAGAAATACATGAAATAGGGAATTAAAAAACAATAGAGAAAATCAACGAAACCAAAAGCTGATTCTCTAAAAAGACCAACAAAATTTGCAAACCTTTATCTAGACTGACCAAGAAAAAAAGAGAGAAAACAGAAATTATTAAAATCAGAAATAAAGCAGGGGAATGGTAGAGCAGTTGCTTCTGTTCCTCTAGAGTGGGCTTTGAGGAGAGAGATGTCCTCTTCTTTTTCCAGTCTCCACTAGTGACTTCCCTGTGTCACTGCAGTCGAGTGTCTGGTGGGCCACCTGCATGGTGGCTGTGGCTACTGCTATGGCTTCAAGCCACTTCTGCAGCAGCTGTGGCTGTGGCGGTGGCTGTGGAAGGCCACCCATGTGGAAGTGGTGTTTTCAGTGTGCTCCTTGCCAGCTTCCCGGTGTGGGATGTTGCCCTCAGCTCCTGCCTAGCACGCAGGGTGCGCTCTGTTTCTTGGCTGCTCTGGGGCAGAAGGCGCTGCCCTAGGCTCACTGAGGGGTTTGAGGGAACAGGACATGGGAAATAAAAAGCAGGAGGGAGGGGCTCATGAGCAACCAGGACTTCATGCAAGGTCTCAGATGCAAGGTCTCGCCGAGGCTCTGTCTGGTTTCTGCTCCCATCCTTGCTGATATCTCAGGCTCTGTGTAGTAAGCTCAAGTCTGCAGCTTCAGGCTGGCTGGAAAACAGCTTTACATTCATGTAACTAATGTCATCTTGCCCCATAGCCAAGGTTCAAAATATCAAATAGCCATGGGGAACTCAGAGAAATGAGCACCAAGGGAAAAACTGTGTCTTTTTAAAATTTGCCTACAGCCTATGCGGTTTTAGGTCCCAACATGGCTTCAGTCCTGCTCACTTCAACAACAGAGCCATGAGGAGTCCAGGTCTTTGGAATGTGAGAACTGGCAGAGTGAAATAAGAAAGGGGATGAGCAAGTTCATGTGAAGGTGTACACACACAGACACACACACACACACACACGCACACTTTCTTGACACACCACACCCCTCCACTGCAGGCCCCACATATCCAGGAGACCACACGTGTTCTCCTAAGGGTTTCTCAGGATACCCAGTCCCCAGCTTGGCCAAGGGGAGGGTGCCTCAGGATGGGAGCCAGGATACTTAAACCCAGTCCTAGCCCTGCCACGGACAAGCTCTGCAACCTTGGGCAGGTCATTTTCTCTCTCTTGGCCTCAGGGTCCCCACCTGTAAAATGAGAAGGTGAGACTTGTTTGAGCCATTCACTAGTGCTACAACATACCCTAAGTACAGGCCTCCCATGCAGGGATGATCTGTTTTGTGTGTCTGTTAGGGACCAAGGAGCAGAGACATAAGGAGCTGGCTGGATTACTGGATATCCCTTTGGTCCCTTTCAGCAGCAGGTTTCAGGCTCCTTCATCTCTACACAGCCTTGGACATAGTGGCCAATAAATGAGTGTTGATTTATGTTATGAACTGAATTGTGCCCCCCGCCCCTACTCCTGTGGTTGAAGCCCTAACTTCCAATGTGATGGTATTT
>NW_007733794.1:90220-92041 GCF_000696425.1 Galeopterus variegatus
AATTGTGCCCCCCGCCCCTACTCCTGTGGTTGAAGCCCTAACTTCCAATGTGATGGTATTTAGAAACAGAGCCTGTAGGGAGGTGATTAAGGCTAAATGAGGTATAAGGATGCTGCCTTAAAAGGATGGAATTGGTGTCCCTACAAGAAGAGGAGGAGACAGCAGAGTGCTTGCTCTCGCTCTCTCTCCCTCTGCCATGTGAGGACACAGTGGGAAGGTAATCACCTGCAAGCCAGGAAGACAGGCTTCACCATAAACTGACCGTGCTGGCACCCTGATCTTGGACTTCTATCTTCCAGAACAGTGAGGAAATAAATTTCTGTTGTTTTGGCCACCCAGTCTCTGGTATTTTGTTATGGCAGTCTGGACAGACTAATACAGTTAGATTCTAGGTTGGGTGACTTTGTAATAAATAACATTAACATAATCCATGGCTCGTAGGCCTTCTTCTACAGATGAGGCTTAGGAAGGAGCAGAGGCAGACAGAGTATCACTGTGGTTACCCCCAATCTCTTTCAGTTTCATCTCAACTTTCTTTAGCCTGTGCATTGGTTGTTTTAAGGCCTTGAAATTAGGAGGTCTGCATTCCAATCCCAGCTTCATGGTATTATGCAAATCAAGTCTAGCTCAAGTTTTGGGATTGATCAGATCTGAAGTCAAACACCTGTTTCACCTCTAGCTGTGTGACCTTGCTCAAGTTACCCGATCCTTCTGATGGACAGTTGCTTTATCTACAAAATGGAAATAATATCAGCAATTTACCAGGTGACTGTGAAGATTAAATGCAATCGAGCATGTAAAGAACCTAGCTCATAATGCCATGCAATATAACAATTGCAGCTTGTGAGAAGGTAGTCGCTTATCTTTTGCTTTGTAACAAATTACTTCGAAACTTAGTGGCTAAAACAACTATCATTTATTATTTCATAGTTTCTTTAGGTCAATAATCTGTTCATGGCTTAGTTTGCTGTCTCTGGTCCTAAGGTTTTTTTACAAGGCTACAACTAATATGTTGGCTGGGGCTGCAGTCTCATCTGAAGTCTTGTCTGGGGTAAGATCTGCTTACTCATGTGGTTGTTGGCAGGATTAGATTTCTTGCTGTATTGAGGGCCTCATTTTCCTGTTGGCTCTCTCAATTCCTTGCCATGTTGGCCTCTTCATAGGGCAGCTCAAAACACTGCAGCAAGCCTCTCACAGAAAAATGAGAGAAAAACAAGACAGAAGCTATAGTCTTTTTGTAATTGAATCTTCAAAGTGGAACCCTATCACCTTAAGGCATGTTCTCCTCATTAGGACTGAGTCACTAAGTCTAGCACACACTCAAGGGGATTGTTTTTACCAAGGGCATTATCAAGGGCACAAAGAACAGGAGGTGGGAATGACTGGAGGCCATCCTAGAGGGTACTGACCACCCTGGATAAAGCATGAAGAAGAGCAAAGACATGTTCTGGGACAAGACTACAGTTGACCCGCATTATTCACGGATTCTGTATTTGTGAATTTCTCTTCTTGCTGAAATTTATTTGCAACTCCAAAATCAGTGCTCATGGGACTCATGCAGTAATCTGCAGATATTCTTGTAGCAGCCAAAAAATTTGACTTGCTCCACATGTGCATTATGATCTAAGATGGGATGAAGTGACGTTGCTTTTTTATTTCAGCTCTCATACTGTGAACAACTGTCCCTTTTGCGGTCTATTTAGTGCCACACTTTTCTCATTGTGTTTTTTGTTGGTGATTTCACTGTTTAAAATGACTCCCGGGCCGGCCCGGTGGCGCACTGCTATAGTGCGCTGCTTGGGAAGCGTGGTGGCGCTCCCG
>NW_007733794.1:92830-93985 GCF_000696425.1 Galeopterus variegatus
AAAGACAAAAAGGAAAAAAAAAAAAAAAAATGACTCCCAAGCATAGCACAGAAGTGCTGACTGGTGAATTTAGGATCAAGAAGGCTGTGATGCGCGTCTTACAGAAAACGTGTGTGTGTTACAAAAGTTTTATTTCAGCATGAGTCATAGTGCCATTGGCTATAACTTCAATGTTAATAAATCAACTGCATATATTAATAAAAAAAGTGTCTTAACAGAGATACATGTAGAGCAAGGCTATGTATGGATCAGTTGATGAAAATGTGACCAGAGGCTTGCAGAAACCTAACCCTTTATTTACCTCAGGAGCAAAGTTTCAGTATTCACTAATTTGGTGTCTGTAGCCACTTTATAGAATGTAACTGCCATGGATAACAAGAACCGACTTTATCTGGGTTTGAAACTCAACTCCACCACTTGCCCAGCTGCACCATTCTGGGAAAGCTTCTTAACCACTTTGTGTTTTATTTTCATTGAGAGCAAAATTGGGATGACAATAGATCCTACAACCAAGGGCTTTGGGGAGAATAAACTGTAATGTTCCCAGCACAGTGACTGGCACATAGTAAATGCCTAATAAATAGGAAATATTACTATAATTATTATTGTATGAGTTCAGTTCCATCTGGATTATACCTCATTTTCTGGAAGTTTTCTTTCTATTCTGGGACAGTGTTAGACACAGAGTAGATACTCATGAGCTACACACTGAATGAAATACGGATTCTCTGACTCTATCGGGTGGAATATGTAAAGCTGGAGGAACGCAAGCACCTCTGAGCCTGGTCTCTGGGCTTGATATCGTCAGTGTGCCTGCTGGGGGTGGGAGTGTGTGAACCACTAAAAAATCTCTCTGATCAGAACCCACATCAAGACATTAAATTCATAGTATTGAGAGACTATTGATTCACTTCTCCCAGGAACCCAGAGAATGCCTGGTAGATGGAAATGGACCCAAAACAAGGCAGTTGTGGTATTTTCCCCACGTCACCAGACGTGAGGCCAGAAGTGGATTTGGCCGTAGTATGCAATGCATCGGTCGTCTGTAAATAAGTCACCTATGTTGTCTAGGAGATGATTTTTCATCTCTAAACGCTGACAATGGGGGTGTAACATCCATGTGGCTTCTGGGTTTGGAATCTGACCTTGCTTTTG
>NW_007733794.1:94213-95208 GCF_000696425.1 Galeopterus variegatus
GCTGACAATGGGGGTGTAACATCCATGTGGCTTCTGGGTTTGGAATCTGACCTTGCTTTTGCAAGTTGTCCTCCAAGCTGAGGGCCCTGCCTTCCCCGAAAATGAGATCATTTGGGAGCTCTCCAACACAGACCGTCTTAGGGAGAGGGTGTGGTTGGATTTCAAGGGCTACTATCATTAGCCCTCTCTTGGGAAGGTAGAAAGGTTATTCAAGAGAGTTGTTAGGACCACAGCTGAAGGAGGTGTGCATTAAACACTTTCTTGATGGTATCCTGATGAAGCCGTATGACTCAGAACCAATTAATCTCTCTGTGACCTAGTTGTCCTCATCTGTGAAATAGCACCCATTTTGGAAAGCCTTTTAGAGAGTCACCCAGGTGACGGAGAAACTTAAATTTATTCCTAATAGAGTCATAACACCACCTACCCCTTCTTCTCAGGGCTTAGTAATAGCTACTAACAATCCCTAACGTTTATTGAGCATTTATCATGTCCCAGGCATTACTGCATCTACTGCTCCCCAAATCCTATTATTATTCCCATGGTATGGATGAAGGAACTGAGTGAGGCACAGACATGAAGTAACTTACCCAAGGTCACACAGCTAATACGTGTCAAAGCCAGGATTTATCCCAANAACAGGGTATATTGGAGATAACTTTTTAACCTAAATACGTGGTAGAAATTTCAGGTGATACATCTCACTGGTGAAAGAGACACCTGGGGAAGACAGGCCTGCATCACACTTCAGCCATGATCATCCTTCCTCCATTTGAGAGCTGACCACCTAAAACAGGGGTTGGAAAACTAACATCACTCATCATTCCTCCATTCGTAAATAGGGAGCTGTGACCAATGTGCTATAATAGAGACTTTAGGGTCTCAGCTTAGGATGCTGAGGTGTGGAGGGCAGGAGGCCCCAAACTCCACAGATTACCACCTCCTCCCCCAATTCCCCACTTCATTTTTCAGTAAAGCACCGTCTATCCAACACC
>NW_007733794.1:95938-98769 GCF_000696425.1 Galeopterus variegatus
ATGAGTGAGCCACTAAAACTCCCATATTACAGATGAGGAAGCAAAGCCAGAGCAGTCATGTGACGTCACAGGACACATGACTTGTAATAGATGGAACTATAACAAGAAAACCAATAATAGATGGAACTGGTGTTTATCTCCAGGGCTACCTGGCTCCAAAGTCAGAGCTCTCCCTTCACCACACTGTGACCCCAAAAGCCTTCCTTCATGGCACAAACCTGATCCTGATGCAAAAATGTTTCATTAGTCTGGCTGCTCTTAGGTGGCAGCTGAAACTACCAGGCTGGATAAAAAGCTGTTTAGTGTGACGGGAGATGGATGTGCCACATAAAACAAAAGGCTCTTTGGAGACAGAGAGGAGACGTGGCCTGGAACACCAGCTAACACATATTAGAGGTATAATGTGACTCAGGTTGTAAGTTACCTTTTATCACACCAAGGAAAGGCAGAACCAGAAAGGAAAGGCTCATGTGCCAGGATTCCTACTTTGGATGTCAACCACGATTTTGAACAATGTTCTTTTTCCACCACCAAAAAGTCAATTTATACATTAGCACCACAAAAATCCCTTCAAACATGGAACATCTTTCAAGCAGTGATATCTTGAGCTGGAAGAAATGGATATTCAAAAGAGAGAGAGAGAGAGACAAAGGACAGATTCTGACATCAAATTCTAGGGTAATTTGGTGTATATTATACCAAAAATGGCACAGCAGCACATGCTGATGGAAGTACAAATTGGAATAACATTCTGGAAGGCAATTTAGCAATACAGATCAAAGAGCTTAAAAATGTATGTAAGCCTTTTATCCAACTATTCTGCTTCTAGGATTGTATTCTAAAAAACAATCAGAGACATGCACAAATGAGCTCACCACAGCATTATTTTTAAAGGAAAAATAATAAAAATAATCTTCACGTCAAATAATAGGGGACAGGTTATCTTAACCCACTGTGGTAAATGAGGCAGGCATTAAAAAGCTCTTGATTTTCCCTCTAGATCCTACTTCCCCTCCCGAGATCCCCAACCAGGTGATGACACTCGCATTCATCCAGGTGCGCAAGGCAGAAATCTGGGTGTGGTCTTGGACACTTCCCTCTCCTTACTTCCTGTACCCAATCATTCACCAAATTCTGTCCCATACAAATCCTAAAGAGATCTCATATCCATCTATGTCTATGCCTACTTGGCACAATGCTAGTCCAAACTACCAATCTCTCTCTCCTTAATACTCAGACTCTCCATATCCACCCAGAGTTCCCATTTCTAATCTGTCTGCCTCCACTTCTGTGGCCAAAGTTCTTTTAAAAGGAAATCTGATGAAGTTTCTTCCCTGCTTCCTCTCAAAGCCTTCCCATTGTACGTGTGATAAAAGGATTCCACCACATCCCCAGCTGCAAGACTCTACAGCAGAGGTCAATAAACTTTTCTGTAAAGGACCAGATAGTAAATATTTTCAGCTTTGTCGGCCATATAGTCTCCATAGCAACTATTCATCTCTGCCATCATAGTGTGAAAAATAACCATAGACATTACATAAAGGATGGACATGGCTCTGTTCCAATGAAACTGTATCTACAAAAACTGATGGGGTGCTGCTAGATTTCGCCCCTGGGTTGTAGTTTGTCAACACTTGTCCTACAGGATCCAGCCCCTATTTTCCTCTTCAACTTCCTCAAGGCCAATTTACTCCCATCTAGTTATTGTCTTCTCATCAAGACCTCAGGCAAGCTGTTCTCTCTACCTGTGATTATCAGGATCCAGCCCCTATTTTCCTCTTCAACTTCCTCAAGGCCAATTTACTGCCATCTAGTTATTGTCTTCTCATCAAGACCTCAGGCAAGCTGTTCTCTCTACCTGTGATTATCCTCTTCCCTTCTGTTCTCTGCCTGCCCTTACCCCAACCCCTCTTGGCCCAACACACTCCCCCATTTCCTGGCCAGTGATTCCTCACCATCCTAGTTGCAGCTTTGCTTTGGGATTCTTCCCTTAGATACACTCCCTGATATATCCTGGCTGGGTTAGGACCCCCTATTCTCTCAAAAGACTCAGTACTTGCTCTTTGTAGAGCTTGTCAAATTTGAGATTAAATAATTCTGAGTGCAGTTGTGTGTATATAGGTCATTTCTGCTAGATCCAAAGTTTTATGAGATAAAGTATTTTGCCTATGATTGGTCACAACTGCTATAGTTTGAATGTCCCCCCCAAACTCATATTGAAACTTAATCCCACAGTGTTGAGAGATGGGGCCTTTGGAAGGTGATTGGATCATGAGGGCTCTACTTTCATGAGTGGATTAACCCACTCATGGATTAATGAGTTAAAGGATAAATGGGAGTGACACTGGTCACTGAATGAGGAGAGCAAGTGAGCATGTTAGAATGCTCTTGCCCTCTCACCATGTGATATACCTTGAGCCACCTCAGGACTCTGCAGTGTCCTCACTGAGAACAAGGCCCTCACTGAGAACATGTGCTCCCTTGACCTTGGACTTCTCAGCCTCCAGAACAGTAAGAAATAACTTTCATGTCTTATAAATTACCCAGTTTCAGTTATCCCGAAAACAGACTAAGACAACAACTATACTCCCAGTGCCTGGCATGGTGCCTGATACATACAGAAGGCAATAAATATTCATGGAAATGTTGTTGATGAATAAATGACCACACAACTGGAAGAAAGACCTGCATGGATAATAGTGGGAGATAAGTGTACATGTGATTTTTAGTTTCTTCTTATTCTTTCCTCCATTTCTCAAATGTTTCACAGTAAGCGTATATTACTAGTATACTCAGAAAAATAATCAATGTTGAGAGAGAGAGAGAGAGAG
>NW_007733794.1:99139-102115 GCF_000696425.1 Galeopterus variegatus
TAAGCGTATATTACTAGTATACTCAGAAAAATAATCAATGTTGAGAGAGAGAGAGAGAGAGCATGATAGAGAGCAATAGAGGCAGAGAGACAGAGAGAAAGCCTTCTTCTGTCTTCAAATAACCTGTGGGACTAGCCCATTTTTGGCATGACCCACACGTTGGACCATCATCATTTCTCCACGTGTTCAGAGCTCCCTAATAAACCTCTTTACTTCCCTTCTTATTGCCTTTACCTGGTCATTTCTCATTTTCTACAGGTGATGCCATCAGGTCCAGGAGCACCCGTGCACCTGGTCAGTGATTTGAGTTGAGCCACTGCTTCCAAGAATGCTTGTAACAGATGGACACTAGTGTATACCACCCACACAGTCTAATTGGCCTTCCAGGGCCTTCCAACTCCAAGTTTAGGAAGCAGTTAAGAGATCAATTGCTGCCATGTGAGATTACAACCAGGAGTTTTGCAATGCAGAAACTGCCTATGCAGATGGGAAGTGTGACAGCTAACTTATTTATTTCACTCACCAGTAGCTCAGCTTCAAACATCTGGTCATTTCCATGCCAGGCTGGTCTCCAAGTAGCACTTGGGGGCAACAGGCCACATGGCCACCATGTTCCTAATTACTCATCAGTAATTCGCTCCACATTCAAGAGGAAACCAATGCAGATGAAGCTACTTATTATCTTCAAGTAGAGACAGTATTTTGGTCATCATCTGAAAGAATCTGTGTGGGTGGGAAAAGGAGGGGGGTCAAAAATTAACAAAAATGTGTGGATTATGTAAAGGGTTGTAGGGATACAAAGAAGTGAGAGCTTTATTCTTATCCTTGATCTTTAAAGTTCTGGACTAGATAAATATTTGAAACAAACATAGAAAGATAAGAATCAACACAAGGTAAAATAGATAGCAGTTCTAATTATCAAACATGGATTGTGACAGTAAGTGACAAGGAGGCCACACTTTCCTCAGTTCCCACAAAGTCAAGGCTATCATGTCACTTTCTTAAGTTTTATGAAATATCAGAGTGTTATTTGCTACAACAGAACATCTCAACTCGAAAGGACTTAAGTCACAAAGCAAGTGTTATTTCATATTTGATGAAGTCCAGAGGTAGAGCCAGGCTGGTTGCTTAGCAGCTCAGAAAGCCATCAAGAATCCTTGTCTTTTCCATCTCTTCTTTCTGCCATCAGTGATTGTTCCAACCTCTGACTTGGAATTAAAATGGCTGCAGCAATTACAGGCATGACATCTAGATGTGTCATGTCTTGTGGTTTTCTGCTAGGAATGAGGAAACTTTTTTGGAAATCCTCCAACACATTTCCCTAATGTACCATTGTCTAGAGTTTGGTCATTTGCCCCATGAGCCAATCTCTGGCAAAGGGACAGTGATGATGCTTGGACCAAGTAGACCCACCACTGAAGCTGGGGGTAAAGTCAGCTTCTCCTGAACCTAATGTACCATTGTCTAGAGTTTGGTCATTTGCCCCATGAGCCAATCTCTGGCAAAGGGACAGAGATGATGCTTGGACCAAGTAGACCCACCACTGAAGCTGGGGGTAAAGTCAGCTTCTCCTGAAACATAGGATTACGGGGGGCGGGGGCAGTTTTGTTAGGAAGGAGGGGAAATGAATGTTGAACAGGCAACCAGCAATGTCTACTACTCATGGTTAATCCCAAAGGTAAGAAGCATTTTACACCCGCAGAACCTGACATTGCAATGTCTTCTCCAGCTTGATCTCTCACTATGATACCCCTCATCACACACATGCATGCACGCGCATGCACACACACACACTCTAGACTAGACAGACTGCAGTTGTATCAGTTCATCAAGAACAATGTGCTTTCTCAAACTATTCTGTAATGAATTCGTTGTTTCTCAACTCTAGGCTGTTTGACCAGAGTAGTCCTGGTTTACACTTGTTGTCCTGGCATAATTACTAATAGTGCCCCCTCATTCTCAAAAACATTCCAATTTGGATAAGAGCATAAAAGATATTAAGAAAATAGAAGGAAAGGATTCAGGGCTTGGGTGTGGAGAGTCAAGGAGAGAAAAGAGTCTAGAATGATTCTCGGGCATCTGACTGAGGATGCTGGGGAGGTAGCAGTGGCAGTCACCAATGCAGGGAATCAAGGAGAGGAGATGGTTTGGGGGGAGATGTTAGTAAGTTAGAGTTTTGGACTTATGAGATAGCCAGGCAAAGATGAGCAGGTAAAATTTAACTATATAAGTTCATAATTCAAGAGAGATAGACCTCACCCAGACATAGAAATTTGTGAGTCAGTAGCATCTAGATACCTCAAGACATGACTATGGAAGAGATGGTCCAGAAGAGATATAGAACTAGAATGTGTCCACAGCAAGAATCCCAGTGAGGCCAACATTTAGAGGTGTGCAGAGAGAAAGGAGGCAGTGATGGAGACTGGGAAAAAGTGACTAGAGAGGGAATTGAAGAATCAGGAGAGTAGAGGCATGGAAGCCCAAGAAGATGAGAGTTTCTAGAGGAAAGGAGTGGTTAATGAGGTCTGTGGTGTTACAGACAGCTCAAATAAGGCAAAGACCAGAGAGAGTTTACTGATATCAGGAATTCATTGGCCATCTTTACTGGAGCATTCAGAGTACAGCATAGAATCATATAATTTTAATGTGGAAGAGGACATTCTTGATGATCTAGTTTTTAATGAGAAAATGATGTCTTCACAAGATCAGTTAAGACTCAGTGGCAGAGCCTTGATTAAAACCTCCAACACTCAACTCATCCTTCACAGAATTTTCTCTCTCATTATGCTGTCCCTGTATGTGTGCTGAAACTGTGGGATGGGTAAAAGTGGGAAGCATGCAGAAACGACACGTATCAGCCTCCATCAATCTGGACAGACAATTCTCCTGTCTCTTCTCATGTCTCCACTACAGCTGCCTTGGTTGTGGCCACTCTCACATCACACCTGGACCTCTGCACTTGCCTCCTAACTGATC
>NW_007733794.1:103514-104470 GCF_000696425.1 Galeopterus variegatus
ACTTTTCAACAAATGGTGCAAGAACAAGTGCATATCCATGTGCAAAAATGAACCTTACACCATACACAAAAATTAACTCAATGTGAATCATAAATCTAAACATAAAACTAAAACTATAAGATTTCTAGAAGAAAGCCTTGTGACCTTGAGTTAGAAAAGTATTTCTTAGACAGGACACAAAAGATGAATCATAAAAGAAAAAAAATTTGATAAATTGGACTTCATCAAGATAAAAATGCTTTATGAAAGGTACTGTTACAAAACTGAAAATGCATGCTGCAGACTGGCAGAAAATATTGGCCAAACTTACATATGATAGAGGATTTGTATCTAAAATATATAAAGAATTTTTAAAACTCACTAAGAAGAAAATAACCTAATTTTGAACAAACATTTCACCAAACAATCTACAGGAATAACACATAAGTATAAAAAAGATGCTCAATATTATTAGTCATTAGGAAAATGCAAATTAAAACCAAATGAGGCAAGTGGCAAAGTAAACATTTCTGAAAATTCTCCACAAAAGCAAAACTTGTGGCAATCTGGAGAACATGTGTTTTTTTAAAAAAGTTGTATCTCACTAAAAACAGTGAGCTCTGTGGCATTTTAAGTTGCCCTACTCCCATCCCCAATCTCCAGCTTCACTGTAGCCTTGAAAACAAACAGCTCAAAATCACAGTGAACCAGCAACCTGGCAGCCACTGGAAGATGCAGAAGGAGGTTGGAGATCCTTTAAAGCCCCGATCACAAAGAATTGTCATTATTTGACCTATCTGGTGGTTGCCTGGAAGACTTCAATTGCATGGCTATGTTTACTTGACCAGAGTCAGAGCTCACCCAGTACCTTCCTGTGGGTATTTGTCAAAAATATTTACAGGCAACTGCATAATATCATGGCTGTCTGAGGCAGTGGATAACAGTTGCGGCAAACAATAGACCAACCAAGAAACTTA
>NW_007733795.1:0-6410 GCF_000696425.1 Galeopterus variegatus
CTCCTCATTATGACTAGTACAGCATTTGTTACTGAATCCTCATTTAAAGGTTCTGTTTTCATTCATGTAACAAATATGCACTGAACATCTGCTTGCTGCCTTGGTGCTAGGCTCCAGGTGTCTTTTTTTTCTTCTTTTTTTTTTTTTTTCCTTTTTATCTTTTTTACTGACCGGCAACGGGATCGCAACCCTTGGTGTCACGCCCGCACCGGGGACCGGCAACGGGATCGCAACCCTTGGTGTCACGCCCGCACCGGGGACCGGCAACGGGATCGCAACCCTCGGTGTTCCGCCTGCACCGCACTCAACCAGTGAGCGGGAACCGGTCTCCACATGGGATCCAAACCCTCAGTGGGAGCGCCGCTGCACTTCCAGGCAGCGCACTCTCCAGTGCGCCACTGGGCCGGCCCTCCAGGTGTCTTTTCTAACCAGAGTTTACTTTTCTGAAAAGCTTACACCTGNTATTTTATTCTTCTCTGCAACACTTTATGCATGCCTTGAGGCAAATGCATTTTAACATCTGAAAAATATTGTCTGGAATAAAAAAAAAATTTATTCCCACTCTGTTGTAATTTCTTTTAATATAGGAGACTGTGTAGAGTTCTTTATGGAAGCAGGTCCTTATAGATTGTCCATACAGCCATTCCAAATGATAGGTATTTATTCAACAGACGAGAGACACAGAGCCATGTATTTGAGAGAATGGGTAAATTGGAGTGGGACAGCAGCCACTTGGCACACTCAGTGTGGCTTGACGCTTAGAACATGGACTTGGCAGAGCAGTGTGAAGCCCAGCGAGTCTCGCCCAGTGCCAGAGAGCGCCTCTGTCCCCAGTTGGTCGCTTTGCTTGTAGAACAAGCACAGTCTTGCTCAGCGACGCTTGCTGTTTCGGTGGTGTCCTTACTGAGAATTTCCTCTCGGCACTTGCCAGGCATCCAGTTGCAACTTGCCTCTTGTATCCACTCCTATCCCAGTGGGGAGAATAAGCTAATTTCATTGTAGCTTAGTCCTGATTTTAATTGACTGTGATACCAATTAAGTGTTCAGGAATTCTGTCATATCCTAAAGGAATGAAACGCATGTGAAGGCTGAAGCAGCCCATTGAATAGGAAGAAGAAAGGGCTCCTCATCTGACCAGAATCTCTTTATTGTCTTGCAGAAATCAGGAATGGAAACCTCAAGGCCATTCTAGGCCTCTTCTTCAGCCTCTCCCGGTACAAGCAGCAGCAGCAGCAGCCCCAGAAGCAGCACCTCTCCTCACCCTTGCCTCCTGCCGTGTCCCAGGCGGCTGGGACCCCCTCCCAGTGCCAGGCTGGCACTCCTCAGCAACAGGGGCCAGCCACTCCCCAGGCCCCGTGCCAGCCTCACCAGCCAGCACCGCATCAGCAGTCCAAAGCACAAGCTGAGATGCAGTCCAGGTGGGAGGCCCTCACCAACCAACGATTCTGTTTTTCAGGTGCCCTCTTCCACACCACCAAATTCTAGCCTATACTGAATGTGTTTTTCATTTGAGCTTCTTCCTGGTAGTTAGTGGGGAATTAGCGTGACCTTGAAATGGGTGCAGTGAGGCCTCCTTCTGTGCCTGGTGGTGATGTGTACTTTTGTAGGTCAGAATCGCCAGCAGCCGAAGCTAATTAGCTGCCCCCAGAGTAATTCTAGCCTATTTATTACACACACACTCATAGGCAATAAACAGCCCCTAAAATAGACTTCAAACCCCTTTTGTGTGTTTGCCTACAAACCGGGTGTTCAGAGTGAGACGTGAGAGTAATTTTACTTATTCAGGCAGAAGTTCTGTTCCAGTGGATCCCTCTGCTTTGCCAGAAGAGAAATATAGAGAACACTGAAGAGAGGTGGCAGGTGGTTCTTAGCAGGGGACGAGGCAGCCATCTTCCCTGAGAGGGGCAATATCCGTGATGGGAGCAGTTTCCATTAAATATGACTGGGTTTTGTTGAACTTAGACAGTGGGAGCTGTGTTGTGTTGAACTAAGGGAGAGTCCCACTATGCAGGAGTGATCTCTCCTGCTCTGCAGGGTTAGGGCCTGGAGTTTGCTGGTGTTCTCAGAGGGACTGATGCTTGCCAGTCAGACCAATGTACAAGCAGATGCCACCGTAGTTACCATCTACTGTGTTACAGTGCAAATAGCTGTATTCCTAAACAGCTCTGCAAAAGATCACCCTGTAAAACATTTGTTTTAACAGCAGGAAAAAAGGAGGGGATAGGGAACTAGAAAGTTTTTGACTCATGGTAAAGTTCTAAAGAAAACTTCATAATAATTGTTTTCTGTTAAGCCGTACATCTGTAACTATAAAACCTAAATGTCACTGATCAAATTGATGGCTTGATTTCATCTAATCTGTGCTAAAGAGTAAGACTTTTCTTTCCGGTCTCCCAAAGCCCCAGCATTAATAATCTAAGGCTTCTTGTACACCTTGATACTCTTTATCACCCATTGTCTTTGGATAAAGCATAAATCTGCTCAGACACAGCAGACACAGCAGCTGCCATATAGAGAGTTACAGCTTTTTTCTCCCATGAGACGTGCTATTTCCCACTTGTGATGGTATTAAAACCAGCAGTGATGGGTATAATGTAAATCAGGTCCTCTAATTAATTATCTAATTATATCCATGGAAATTGGTGGCACAGGAGAGATGCCTGGACTAGCAATGAGGAATAGACAGCCAAGCAGCCAGTCACTGCACCCTTTCTGGAAAAATGCCCGAGTGGAAGGCATTCCCTGATGGACCCAAATGATTCGAATGATCAGGGCATCATTTCCTGGACTGTTCTGAAGAGAAATCATTACCTGGGGTGTTACCTTGGGTTACATTGCAGGGGAAGAGCTCTGTGGTGGGGGGAGATTGGAAGATAATCTGGCTTAAGTTGTTATAACTGTTATGGCAGGTCTGTTCGGATCCCTGAACTTGCCAATATGCATTTTTTTAGTTAGTGTAAAGCTTTCTAAGTGCCAGGCACCGTTCTAGGTGCTTGGGAATCAAAGATGAATGAAATAGCCTAGGTGCCTGTTCTCTGCGTGCTGCTGGGGGAGGCAGGCCGGCAAGCAAATAAACGGGGTGGGGGAATATCAGATAGTGGTGAGAATTATAAGATGACAGGATTCAGAGGGACTGGATTACTAATTTATGTTGGGTTCCTGGGAAGGTCTCTCTTAAGGACATGGCACTGAAGTTGGAGGGAGGTGAATGACAAGGAACTAGCCACGTAAAACTCAGTTGCCAAGTAGATCCAGTAGAGGAGCAGCTGTGCCACGGCCCTGTGGTAGGAGTAAGCTTGGCATGAGGAGCAGTGGGGAGGCCAGTGCGGCTACCTCTCAGTGGGTGAGGGCAGGGGGAAATGATGAGGTAGCCTGGAAGCAGAGAGGGCTGCTGCCACTCATGTGGAAGACAGCATGACTGGCAGTCCCTGGAGTTTGTGCAGTGTGGCACTGAGGCCACGTCATAGCTGGCTAAACTGAGTAAAGAGTTTGGACTCTGCTGTAAGGGTGACAGGAAGCCATGGGACGACCAGGAGAAAGACTTGATTTGATTCACAGTTTTAAAAAGGCACCTTTGCTTCTCTTGGGAGAATAAGATTGTGGGGGAGCAAGGATGGAAGGAAGATCCCTGGTTCAGAGCCCTTTGCAGTTCTGTGATAGAGGCGTGGGTCAAGGAGGTGGGAGCAGATACAGAGATGGACCAATTCAGGATATGTGGGAGACTGAGCCAGGAGGCCTGCAAACAGACTGACTCTGCAGTGAGGGAAAGAGAGGAATCGCAGGTGAAGCCTAGATTTCTGGCTTGAGCACTTAGGTAAGTGGTGGTATTATCTACTGAGTTGAGGAAGCCTGGGAGAGGAACAGGTGTACATTGAGAATCTTCAGAGGGGGGTGTGGAAAGGAGCATCCTACAGGCTTGACCGCAGCACTCTTCTATTTCACAGAGCATCTCACTGTATAGAGTTCTGAAGAACATTCACTGGGAAACACTGGCGTGTGTCACTGAGCTATGCTAGCCTGAGGTGTTCATGGTAGGCGTTCATTTTCTTAAAAGAACCAGATGTTCCAGTCAGAGCACCTGTCTCCCAGTAGGAAAACAACATCCTACTATTAATAAATGTTTTACCTGAAGAACAGCCAAACTCACGTAAGCCAGGTTTTTACATTCATGTATTCCAGCTACAGAGGGCTTCCTGCCATCATGGTCCCCGACCCTACAGGGACTGAGCTTTGGAGTTGCTGTGTGTCCTCACTCACTCCTTTGTCTTGCCCAGTTTGGGTTACTTCTGTAGATGGCTAGTTCTATCCATTATATAGTGATACTTTCTAATTTTACTTCCAAAGGATAATCTTTTTCTCAAGGTCCAGGGATGAGATACCTCATGCTAACACTCTGGTTATAAATTTATGAATGATGAAATTACATCACTGGCTCAGTTCCATTGTATTGAGGCTAGAGCCTCAAGTTCTCTTTGATAACCAAAGTCCTAAGGGTAATGCTTTGGACCCTTGATCCCTAATGCCACATGTTGGTGGAGGCTTCAAATGCCAGCTTCTTATGGTCCTCTGTTAGAATGCTACCAAATACAAACATGCCGAAAAACGATTTTGAATCCATCTGGGTTCAGCACCTCTTGGGGCAGCAAACACTAAAACTTGGCAGCTTTCCAGGAAATTTGCTGATAAAGGAGTTGTGGAAGTTGGTGAAGGAAGTCTGAAACCCTGGCACAGAGACATCAGGGCACCTCCTTCCTGACAGCCTTGTGGAGACTCACTTTACCTCTTCAGCTCTTGTCCCAACTTACATGGTGGCTGAGAACTTGATCCTCATTTCACCCCATGAAATTCCTCCCCTGTCTGGAGTCCAGGAGAGGAGCATAGTCTCCAAGACTTGCCTCCCTCTCCATCTGTGCCTACCTTACATGTGATTAATATTCAGTTGTTTAGGAAATAATCCAGAAAATCGCTTTGTTTTTTTTGCCATTCTCTTCTGTCTCTTTGCTTCCTAAGACTAGTGAAACCAACATGTGTTTCTCACTTCAGATCTTTTTATAAACATGGTACAGGACATATGGATGCAAGAAAGATAAATATTTCTATTTTTCAGAGGTCAATAATTGTTACCTTTTTTTTTTATTAAGTCCAATCAAGATTCTTCATATATACAAATTTATGGTCCAACAAAAACAGAATTAAAGAAGTTCAACAGGCTTTAAGTGGGCTGGCCAATGGCTCACTTGATAGAGTATGGTGCTGATAACACCAAGGTCAAGGGTTTGGATCCCTGTGTTGGCCAGCTGCCCCCCCCCCCAAAAAAAAACCAAAGAATACCCAACAGGCTTTAAGTGACCATTTCTAGAGCATTAAGAGCAAAACTTCCCAAGACTAGCAAACATTTATACCCCCCCCTCTTTTTTTTTGGGTCAACTTGATGGGATATATCAGGACATTCATCTGAAAATCATGTGGTATGACAAGCATGTGAAATACAAACATCTCAGTACTTTAGAAAGGTATAAAATTTACTTGTCAGAGTCCCCTTGTTTTAGGGTCTTATTGTGAGAAGAAGGCCTTAAGCTAACAACAGGCAGAAAAGATATTTGGTGTTTAAGGAGAAAAAGAAAAAAAAAGTGAAAGTTCTTAGCTAATCTTAATAGCAATTTGCTCACATTAGAAATAAATCAAATCAGTAAAGTTTGACCTAGAAAGAAAGCTGCATATTGTGGAAAAAAGTAGGCAGAGGGGGAAAAAACCAGGAGCTTTCCCATTGTCATAAGACTCTGTTATTTATTTGTATGTCTAATGTATCTTCTTTCTCACTCATCTCTTCCACTTTTTTCTTTCCTGTCATGCAGTGTGTCACCCAAGGAGTCATCTCAAAGCAAAATCATCCGCTTCACTCTGGGCCAGAAAAAGATCTCTAGGTTAGACATTCTCTGTGTCCTGCAAAGCATGGTTTAAACCCAACCCAGTGTTCCATTGTTCCCTCTGCTCTGGCTGAATTTCCTCTGGTCCCTCTCCCCATTTCATGTTTGCAGTTCCAGAAAACCAGACATGCTTTGGCTAATGATCCAATGTTGGAGAGTTTTGAAGGTGGCTTTGGGATTGTTGAAAGTGTGTGTGTGTGTGTGTGTGTGTATAACAGAATGTAAGTGAGTTTGAGGTATACATGACACTTCTCATTTAATCGATTTTTTGATTCGATGGCTTTATCATCAGAATCCATTCTATTTAGGGAGAGGTGAGTTTCTAGGTAATTTTTGTAGTGGTTTTATGATGGGTTTGTTGCCTGCTTTGTCCTGGCCCTAATCCTACCTCACCTGCATCTCGTTTATGTGTGTTGTGCTTTTTGTTGTTAAAATTACTAATGTGTAATTGGTGTTCTCTTGAGTTATAAAGACCTGAAGCAT
>NW_007733795.1:6898-7616 GCF_000696425.1 Galeopterus variegatus
TTGTTGTTAAAATTACTAATGTGTAATTGGTGTTCTCTTGAGTTATAAAGACCTGAAGCATGAATCTAAAGTGGTCAGAGGAGACAGAAGAGCAAGGCAGCTATGTCTCATCTTTGCTTCTGGGTGCTCTAGCATGTCATGGGTTCCCTGAAAATAAAAAGTAGGCTAGTTCACTAACTAGTTCTCTTGATTCAGCTTTTGGCCTGTCTGCTGCATCTTAGGAGGACCCATTCTGGGGTGTGGGAAAAGCCAATTACATTGTTTTATCTACTATTATTTTAAAGATATCAACAGCTAACATTTATTGAATGCACCAGTTTGAATGCATTATCTTGTTTAATCTTCACATCAGTTTTCATGAAGTAGGTCATGTTTATCCCCATTTTACAGATGAGGAAACTAAAATTTAGCAAGTTAGGTAATTGGTCACACAGGAAGTAGAAGAACCAGGATTTGAACCCAGGGGGGTTAACCCTAGAACCCTCACTTTAACCATAGTGCTACACTATCTTCCTCCTCCCCCTACTTGAGTTCTGGTATTTATGTAGCTGTCAAGGCTGCTTTCTAAAATCTTATGTTTCAACCATAACTCTCAGCCTTTTCCCTTCCATTGCCCTTTTAGCATCCTAACAGAAATTGCTGCCAGGGTAGAATCTCCTCCTCATTATGACTAGTACAGCATTTGTTACTGAATCCTCATTTAAAGGTTCTGTTTTCA
>NW_007733795.1:8401-15344 GCF_000696425.1 Galeopterus variegatus
GGGCCGGCCCTCCAGGTGTCTTTTCTAACCAGAGTTTACTTTTCTGAAAAGCTTACACCTGGGGAGACCTGACTCGGGCTCTGCCTGGCTGGTGAGTGGCAGCTGCATGGCAGTGTGCTTCTCTGTAGAGCAAGCCAGCGTAGTACCCAGACTTGCTCCAGCAGGACAGGAGGGAATCTGGGTGTGTCACCTCTGCTGGTAGCCATGCCCAAGAGTGACTCCTTGCCCAGACAAATAACTTGAGGCCCAAGTCAGAACAGACACCCGCTGCTCTTGCAGACTGGTCCATTCCCAGTTAACCTGAGTGTCATGCAAATGCATATGCATAGGAAAGGAAAGGGGAGGGGTGGGCTTGGAGGAAACTTGAAATCTAGCATCTGTTCCCACGATGTGCTCCGCCCTGGAAGATAAAGAAAACAGGAGCTAGCTGGGAAAATATCTAATTGGAAACACATGCGCATCCTGTGAATGATTTATCATCAGTCTCAGATGAGGGAAGGAGGCAGTGGGAAGAGAGGAGGGACTGAAGATGAGGGTGTGTCTACCCTGAGGCTGCATTAGGCACAACACTTCCAGGCTCCCCATAAAGCCAAGGTCTGGTTTTCCTTCAGTGTCATCCCCCTCACCTATGGTTTCTCTTGGGTGCATTTTATCTCTGCTGAGGCCAATAAAGGGATGTTTGTCATTTCATTATTTTCCTAATACTCTTCCTTGCCTGCCTTGTACTGTCACTTCCCCATCCCCAGCCTTGAGCATGATCCTCATAACAGTTGTAGTTGATCAAGCCCCAAGTGTTGCAGTAAACTTTGGTTGCCAAAAGAAGCAGCGCTACCCCTCCTGGCTAAGTAGGCCACCTCCCCCAGAGCTCTGGAAATAGGCGTCATGTTGGAGTGCAAACAGTGACTGAACACCTGCCAAAGCCAAACACCTTGCTGGGCACCCAGGATACTGAGCAGAGAGGGCAGCCTCAACCTTGAATCTGGATATGGGGAACAGGCTTATGGAGGGACTTGGCACAAGGATGAAGGGTCTCTGTGGATTTCTGCCTTTGACCACTATTACTGCCCCCGGTATACAGGGTGAGCCCTAGTTATTTAGGCTTATTCTACCTGCGAGTGCTAGAGACATAGTGGCTAAGAGGTGCAGTCAAACCTAAGTGAAAGCCCATCCTCACCAGTTACTGTGTTACCTGAGCAAAATATTTAAGCTCCATGAGCCTATGTGTTCTTGTTGGTAAATGGGGCCTGCCTCGCCCATTTCAGTTCCTTATACCTGCATGTAATCATGCACCATAAGTAGCGGATATGGCAGTGTTGGTGTTTTGGGTTGATCTGCCACAGGTAAGGCAACCAGCCTACCTCCAGTGAGTCCCACAGAGTTGATCTCTGCATGACCATCTTCTGGAAGGAAACTAGTGGGGTTAGTAGTTCAGTCCTCTCTGCCCAGCTGCTGAAAAGCAGATGCCATGGAAATGAGAGATTAGCATTTAATCATCTTGTCTGACAAAAAGCGTCTCCAATTATGACCCCCCCAACCCAGCATGTGCACACAAGCTGCCATCCTCCCTGGGAGGGGCCACTCTCTGCTCCCAGCCTTTGAAGTGGTTTGGGGGGGAAGAACTGCCTTCTTCCTTCCCATCAGCACACACAGCACATGGCATGGAGGAGCGGGATGCACTTCACTGCCCTGCCTGCTTAGCTTTGCACACATTGGAGGAGAAATTGACTAGGGCTCTAATAGCAGCAGGATTTTTCTCCAACTTCTTCTTTATACCTCTTCCCTTAACCTTAATTTTTTTAAAAAAGTGTATGTTTCTGAGAACCAATATGTGTCCTCTGTCATTTTATAACTGTTGTTTGGACACGGACTGATCATGAGAGGTCTAGTTCCTCTCGGAAAGGAGCTGCTGGGACCTTCTGGTGCTATAAATGACACAGAGTTGACCTGCCGTCCTCCCCTCTTGCTGCTTTTCTTCAGTGAGGCAGGCACAGCGGGCAGCATCTGTTGTGATACCTGCAGCTGTTCCACATGAGCAAGACCCAGCTCTTCAGCAAACAGGGATTCTAATGCTACAGACAGCAGATGCTTCCAGGCTGGGGGTTGATAGAAGTTCCTGTGATGCACAAGGATGTTAACAGTAATGAACTTCAAAATGTTAGCCGGAGGCCTAGGGTCTGTGTCACTGGTATACTCGAAGATAGTCTGCTTTTCAACTGTAGCTCTGCTCTCAGCTTCTTTAATTAATGCCTCGTTGCTGAAGGGCAGGACAAAGTCCAAGGTTCGTAGTTTGACATGGTCTTCCCCGCTCTGGCCCCGCTTGCTCCTCTGGCCCCATTCCCTCCCACTCTGTCCCCCAGGTCCCAGCACACAACGGCTCTTTTTTTCCTCTGTGCTTTTAACAGGCATTCCCTCTGTACGGCACTCTCTGTCCACTGCTCAGATTCCTATTCAGCATGCCGGATCTTGCGCTGGTGTCTCTTTTATTTGGAATCCCCCTGACCATCCCACCAACCTTCAAGATTATCATTTTTTTCTGTGAATTACTTCTGAGCTTCTCATATTCTATCAATACACACGTGCTTTTAACAGGCATTCCCTCTGTACGGCACTCTCTGTCCACTGCTCAGATTCCTATTCATCATGCCGGATCTTGCGCTGGTGTCTCTTTTATTTGGAATCCCCCTGACCCTCCCACCAACCTTCAAGATTATCATTTTTTTCTGTGAATTACTTCTGAGCTTCTCATATTCTATCAATACACATGTAACCTAGATGTCATAGGGCTCAGCCAGCCCCGCACTCTCTAGGTAAGACGAAGTGTTGTAGCTCTACCCCTTCTTCAGTGTGTAGGAAGTCCAACAACCTCCCATGAGTGCTCAGGTATCTGAAGTTCTGATGGTCACCTTTGGCTTGGAAACCCTGCATTTGAAATTCAGCCTGAATTAATTCAGTTTGTGGATCTACTCAGCATCCTCAGCAATGTTTTGGTTCCCTTGTAGGTGAGTCCAGACTTAGTCTTTTTTCTTATTTTCCACTCACTACATTCATTTGTGGCCTTTGTATGCTTGAGGTGGGTTTTGCTGAAAATTTCAGACAAATGGAAGGGGCTTACTTTGGAGCAAGCAACAGTCTAAAACCATTTACAAAAGAGAATTCAAGTTTTAAACTACAGTGTCAACATAGATTCTGTCTGAAACATGGAAAAAGTTACTTGGTCTCCACCCAGTTTTCTGATTTGATCAAGGCAGGGGAGCTGTCCTGACTAGGGTGTAGTGGCAATGGTGGTGGAGGGTGGGCATGAGCTGGCTTGAGCTGCGTGGTGGCTTTTGGTGGCTGTGTGCCAACCATTCTATATTGGCCATGTCAGCTGTCTCCAAGGCCCTCAAGAACTCCTTCTCCATGTCCCAGAAAACTTGGCACCACCCTGCAGCCTTTAAAAGGATGTGCCATTCCCATTGGAGAAGCACCTGGATCCCTGGCTCAATGAAGACAGTCTGACCATTCCCACCCATAGGAAACTTGGTCCAAACTAGGAATGTTTCACTCCAGACAGTGGGGCCCCCAGATAATTTGAAGGTGCCCCAAGTATAAGATCTTGGTCAGTCACAGATAAATGGATGAAGTAGTTTATCTTCTGGAATATTCCTTAGGGAGACGATGAGCCCTGCTTGCCAAAGCCTGTCTTTCCTCTTTGATCATGTTGATCTGACTCTTGTATGTTGATTTTTGTCCAGCTCTCTTCTGATACTGTAACCTAGACCCATTTATTTTCTTCCTTATTTAACTGGTTCTTTCTTGTACCGTAGCATATTTCCTTTACGATCTTTTCCAGTTCCTTTATGAACCTATGCTCAGCAAAGACGATGAGAAGGGGAACTAACATGCATTTAGTACTTACGATAGGCCAGACATGGCAGTCCCATTTCAATTTACAGCTATCCTATCAGGTGGTTTATTATTATTCCACAATTCAAGGTAAGGAACATGAATCTCAGAAAAGGTATGAGACTGGTTTAATTTGTTGTGTATGGAAAAGCCTGTATTCTATCCATTAAACGACACTGCCTCATGGAAGACCAGATTGCTTGCCTACCTCATCAAGGTTGTAGCTGTCCCAGCCTATGCTTCAATTGCTTGCCTCTGTAATATCCTTGTTCTGTCCTGAAAATCTGGTGAGGTCCAGCCCTGGATCAACATAGTGCGTGCTCTCCAGCACCTATGAAAGGAACACTTCTTTTTCCTCCTTGTTGCTTTTGCTTCCCTGCTCTTTGCAAATTCCCCACCAAAGTAGAATGTGTGACCTGCATTACCCCACCCCACTTAATACCACTGCTGTGACATCATCTTGGAACAAGTCCATAATCCTTTTCCAGGCCTATCTGTGGGCATAAAGATTCCTGCAGACTATAGCTGGGTTAAATAAGTCCAGCCCAAGGGAGCCCCATATCTGCACCTGCAGAAGCTCTGCTGTTCCATGTAAGTACTCAGATAACACCGACTGGAAAGACTTGCAGGAAGCAGAACCAAGAGGTACCAAGATCCCATTGCTGGGGCTCCTTGACCAGTTGTGCTAGCCACATCTAGTCCCTAAACGCAGACACTGGCACTGCTGTTTTTTTCACCCCACTCTGTGCCTGTCTTTGTGGGGTAAATACCCTTTCCAAACAAGATGGAGTAAATTAACAGAGGGACAGTTCCTCCTAATGCAGTGGGAAGTGAGGGCTTAAAGTTCTCACTGCCATCTGTTGGGGGAAGATCTATCCCCCTTTCTTTTCTCCCTGCTCCCAGTCAGGGAATTGGGCCAGCTTCTTACTAACTGTATAAATTTTATAGTCCTCTCACACCAGCTCATGTTCTCTGTTTACTCTACAACCATCTTTCTTGCTAAGCCAACAAGAAAAAGTTAAAAGTGATTGCCTGCTTATATCTAAAATGCTTCCAGACTGCAAACTTCTTTGGTGCTTACAGATTTGCATGGAAAGAGAAGGCTGAAAGCTTTATGAGTTGAAAATTCAGACTTACCACCAGATCTATTGCTATTCAACTGAGGTTCCAGTGGCTTTTAAACATAGCTAAGTGGGTTTTAGCCAAAAGATATAACTAAACATTTCATCATTTATTCATCTTTCAACTTTGATTATTGGAAACAGCCTGCTTAGTAAGTGCTGGAACAAAATTCTGATCTGGGGAGTCTTACTCATAACTCTTTGGGGAATGGGCCATATCTTTAGACACATTACAAAGAAGTCTGTGACTTGATTTCCCAAACCACCCAAAATGAGTTGTTTTATTTAAAGGGAAAGTGTGTGTTTGTCTTTAGGCAAACAGATTCTTGCTGATTTTACAGATACAACGTAAGTAAGATTTTATCCATTTACTGTGCAGAGAAGCTGGGCTTCTGCCTCAGAGTAATGCCTATATAGACAGGTTGTCAGGTGTTGAAGGAAAAATGTATGTCTAGACAAGTGTTTCCAGCCAGGCCTTAACTTTCATTGCAGATGTGTTGGGTTCCGAGTGGTAGCAATTCCCTTTCTTACCATTATAAATTGTGTTCTTTTCTTGATAGTTACATCCCTGGATTAAGGCAAACACTGTTTTCAATAGCTACCAGAAGAGATGCACACACAGGTAAACAGTATGGAGTTAGGCCTTTATGTTCCATGTTTGATAGAATTAGAGATGACATGGCTTAGCCTTATTGAAAAGGAAAAATACCCATCCCAGAGGAAAAGGAAGACAAGCTTTGTATTTTTAATCAGCAAATATATTTATATATTTTTCCTTCAAAATTTATTTCTCTTTGCTCAAAGAAAAACCATTCACATTTTGCTATTGGACTTTGCTGGGGTCATTACTAATCTACATGTTTGTAGTGGTTCTACCAAATCCTTTGACTGGCAAACCTCCACAGGTCCAATGTCTTGGTTGGTTTCTTTTACCTCCTGCATGGTTGCAGTTCCTTCTTCTGAGACACCGCTATTCTCCTGAGACTGAATGCATTACCCTGTTGCTTTTGCATTTTAGACTTCCAGGTCCTACCATGAGGGTATCCGCTGCAGGCAGCGAGGCCAAAACACGTGGAGGGTCAGCCACTGCTAATAACCGACGGAGCCAGAGCTTTAACAACTATGACAAGTCTAAACCAGTCACCTCCCCACCCTTGCCCCCAACGCCAAGCAGCCATGAGAAAGGTGAGTTATCTTCTTCATGGTCCTTTCTGACATCTTCCTTTATAGCAATTCCTTTGGGTGAGTTTGGTTGGGGTTGGGGTTGGAGTTGGAAATAGAATGGTAAGAAAGGTTCACAAGGACATATCTGGCTGGCAGGAACTTTGTTAGCAGAGTTGTTAATAAAGTAGGGGAGATATTGTTATATACATAGTTGCCAACAAGAATTACTGTATCTGTTTGGATGGTGGCCTATAAAATACTTGGCTACAGAGAGAAGCAATATAGCATTTGGAATCTGAAAATAAATTTTCATAGAATTTATGCTGTACACATAGGTGGCTTTCCAGAAATGCAAGCTTCTGGGGCATGCATTTGTGAGCTGATAATCTTTTTACCCATCAGAAATGTGAGGGGAGTTAGGAACAAGGGTGTTTTTACCTTTTGAAAAAATCAGGAATGTGGATTGGCTAAGCAAAGATCTTGGCTGCATATAAGGGGTAGATAGCATTGCTCTTGGGGTTGTGATGATGTAACTTTTGCCACAAAAGGATATGATTTTTTTTTACTATATATATTACTGAGCTTTTAGGATGGAGAAAATGGATGAATAGCATTGCTCTTGGGGTTGTGATGATGTAACTTTTGCCACAAAAGGATATGATTTTTTTTACTATATATATTACTGAGCTTTTAGGATGGAGAAAATGGATGGATAGCTCTGTGGGGGTCTTACATGGAAGATAGTAAAACAAACCTTTGCTTGCTTCAGTCTG
>NW_007733795.1:16378-18832 GCF_000696425.1 Galeopterus variegatus
AGTACAAATATATATCAAAGTTCTTCTTTATATGCTCCTTAAAGAGTACCAATATAAACCAACCTATACATGTCCTTCTAGAACTTTCACAGTACGTTATATATATATATATACACACACACACACACACACACACACACACACACACACACACATAATATATGGAAAGTTTTTTTTGTTTTTTATGTTAATAAGTAAAGGCTAAATTTTCTGAGTACTTACTGTATGCCTCATTTTATCCCCATTTTACAAAGAGTGAAACTAAAAAAACTAAGTGAAACTAAAAACTAAGAAAGGTTAAGTACTTGCAAAGGTCGCACCAGAGATAGTGAGAGGTGGAGCTGGATTTGAACCCAGGCACTTTGGTTCCAGAACCATGGTTGTGTGCTTTTCCTGGAAGTGCAAAGCAGATGCTTAGAGCCTTGCCTGTCGAGGGCTGTTGGAATACGCAGACTGACACAGGAGGGGAGAGCTGGGAAGGTGTTAGGTAAAGCCTGTGCAGGGTCTCTCCTGGTGGACCAGTCTGCCCTTGTCCCATGATCATCTGGGGAGCAGCTGTCATTAAAAAAAAAAAGTCTGAAGGGTAGATGTGAGATAAAAGTCTAAAAATGTGAGAAAATGTAAAATTTCCTTGTGGCTGGGAACAGGTATAGGAGGATACTGTGTTCCAGAGCCTGCCACAGATGCAGGGCCACTCAGAGAGCCCAGCCAGGTGCTGCTGACCAGTGCTAGGACAGCCACCAACCTGTCCCTGCCCTGGGAAGGCCATCCCATGTGTATGCCAAGCGATGAGGTCTCTTAAAGGACTGTGGCTGTGAATTCTGATAGAGGCAATGCCCCTGGGAAAGACTTTAGTGTCAGAAGAAAGGGAAGTCATACTTATTTATGAAGCATGTATTATTTGCCAGTGACTTTGATTTTTAGTATCTTACCTGATCTTCATAAACATTCTGTGAGGTAAATACTATTAACCCAATTTGACAGATAGAGAAAATGAGGCTAACTGGGATTCAGTAACTTGTCCTGTCTGATAATTCAGCTCTGGAGTTCATATCCAAGTTCAGCTCCAGGATTTGAACTCTGTCCTGTCCCTGGTGAAGTTTGTTACAAGGATGAAGTGAGGAAGAGCCGTGAAAACATTTCGTGAGCTACAAAGTTCGCAAACTCCTGGAAGGATTCGGGATGATACAGATACCTGGTGGTTGTTCCAGGAGTGTGGGAGGGTGCACTTATTATCCCTCCCCTCCCCTGGGGAGCTGTATAGAGCAGGCTTGGGGCAGGCCTGGGTGCTTTTTATACTAATACTTTTCCCACCGTCCTGAGGAAAAGAGCCAGTGTGACTTTATTTCCAGAAACTTCTATTTCCTCCTCCTTTTTGGTCCCTATGATGTGCCCCCTTAACCTGAGCTCTTTACCCCAGCTCACGAAGTAGCCAGCTTACATGCAAAATATAGAGTGTGGAGAGGGGTCAGAAATAACTCAGCAGCTGGTGATGTGTGAGACACACAGGTACTTGGAGGTGTGCGATCACGTCCTTTTTACCTTGAGAAGTTCCATCCTGGGGAGGGATGCCCTTGCTCACTGTGGCTGGTGCTGCAGTTGAGGAAAGGACTGTTTGCAGAGGAGGTGAAATCCATGATACAGTCTCATCATCTATGCCCCTTCGTCCTTTATCAAAACTTTCTTGTGAGTGACTCAAGCCCTGATTGGGTTGTGTTCTGGCATTTCACTCTCGGGTGATCCAATTCATAGACTTTTTTTTTTCTTAATTTTAGTGAAATACACTAACATAAAGTCAACCCTTTGAAACATTTTTAAATGTAAAGTTCAGTAATGTTTAGTATATTCATGTTTTTGTGCAACCAATGTCCAGAACTTTTTAATCCTGCAAACTGAAACTCTGTGCCCATTGAACAGTAACTGCCGTTCCCTGCTCTCACCAGCCCCTGGCAACCACTGCTCTACCTTCTGTTTCTATGAGTTTGACTGGATCCCTCCTAGAAATGAAATCATACTGTGTTTGTCTTTTTGTGACTAGCTTATTTCACATAGCATAATGTCCTCAAAGTTCGTCCATGTTATAGCATGTGATTCGTAGACTTTAATATGTGACCCAACGACTCAAGAATTCCACTCCTAGGAACTGATATGATCACATCAGTAAGTTAAATGAGAAATTCATTATCCTGCCAATAAATGACAAAAATATTTCAACATTTAGTCCCAATTTTTAAAAAGTATTGAGGAATAAAAAATTATAACAGGCAACTTTTCAACCCACAGAGCACTTTATGGTTTGTGGGGAAATTCTAACAGATTCTTCTTAAAATCATGCCCTCTCTTGCCATCATCACTGAATTTAGTTCTGGTGATATGGAACGATCAACTGAGATGTGAAACTTAAGAAAAGTGGGCCAACCCCATGGCTCACTCGGGAGAGTGCGGCGCTGGGAG
>NW_007733795.1:19568-21220 GCF_000696425.1 Galeopterus variegatus
GAAAAGGAAAGAAAAGTGATAGAGAATACTTCTTAGGTCGAAAAAGCCTAGAGACTCACACAAAATTCATTAGATTGTTTCATAAGGTGGTGGTTGATATATAAAAACCAAAAATGTTCCTGTACAGCAACATAACCTACTAGTTTTCCTGAGGACTGATCTCAGGTACTGCCTGCAGGACTTGGAGGAAAGTCTGCAGAACCTGTAGGAAACTTGCTGGTTGTCTGTGGTATCATCAATGCTATCATGGTCAGGTCACCTTCAGTCTCATCCTCTCACTCCTGCAAGTAGCAGTGAGTGACCTAACCTGAGCAATCTGTGAGCAGTTGTGGCTGTGAAAAGTCAGCATCCAGGCATGACCCAGATGTACGAGGGCCGCTCACTTCCTCTGTTGACTCCCGGTGGCCCTCAGGCTCCAGACAGATTCACAGATTTTCAGGGGAGAGGAAATAGCTGCCTTTTCAAACATTTGGGANTGTATTTTTTCCATGCATATGCTATCATATTTTGATAGATAAAATTTTGCTAGTGTTTACTACTTGCTAGATATTATTCTAAAGTGCTTTATTAGTAACTGTTTAATTCTTCAGGAGCTCTGTATATACAACCCCTCCCCCACCCCCCACGTATTAATATAACTTTTAATTGGTATGACTTAATTTATAAATCACCAAACTTTGGACAGCCTTTTTTTTCTATACCTATAGGTCACTCTCTCTTCATAATAGTTGCATAATATTCCACTGTATGGATTTACCTTAATATTTAATCACTTTCATTTAGGTTGCTTCTAATTTTTTGATATTATAAATAGTACTGAGATTAATAATTTTTTTACATGTATACCCATTTCAGTGGAATTGCTGCATCAAGAGTATGCACATTTTACAGTTATTTTAATACTTCCAAATTTTGCTCCTCAAAGGTTGTACCTATTTATATTTTCATCAACAATGTATGAGAGGGCTAGTGTCCCTACACACTTGATACCATTTTTACCACTCTCTTGGGGAAAAAATACTTTCATTTTTTTAAAATGAGGCAAATTATTTTAAGAAGCTGAAATAACAAGAACATTTGCTTAAAAACAGGCCTTGTTTACTGACACTTTGCTGTGAGTGACAACTAGTGGTCTTGGCATAAGACAAAAAGCCCTTGGGTTTGAGATTATGCTCTCTGCTCTCATGGTACTTCACTTCTCTAGCCTCAGTTTCCCCTCTGTGAGTGAGTCCGCAGTCTTCCATCACTAAACTGCTGTGGAGTGTGAATGCATTCTTCAGTTTGTACTGGCTGTTGGGCTTCGGCTAATGTGAGCGCCACCCACACTTTGTTGTGTTCCCTCTGTGGTCTTCGTTCTTTCTGTCACCCTTTCGCTCTTTGTTCACTCCTGCCTGTCATGGGGAAGAGAAGAGCCAGACATGGCTGGAGACAGAGTTCTACAGCTGTCAGCACTATGTCACATCTGAGTAACATTGGGACCATTGATTAAAAATCTCTGTCAACTTGTCACATTGCGGTTGGTGAAGCAAGTTGTTTATCTGAGTTAGTTGATTGGGAGACGTAGCTGTGGAGAAGTGCCCATGTCCTGCCATTAACCGGGATTCTGACATAAAATTACAGTTAGACTAGATAGAATTAATTCAGTAGTCCAA
>NW_007733795.1:21754-23535 GCF_000696425.1 Galeopterus variegatus
AAAAATCTCTGTCAACTTGTCACATTGCGGTTGGTGAAGCAAGTTGTTTATCTGAGTTAGTGATTGGGAGACGTAGCTGTGGAGAAGTGCCCATGTCCTGCCGTTAACCGGGATTCTGACATAAAATTACAGTTAGACTAGATAGAATTAATTCAGTAGTCCAAGTCATGCAATAAAGAAAGTTGTTGGAGTGTCTGGTTTCATGTTGTTTCTTTCATTCATTCATTTCGTCACAGTTTATGGAACAGCCACTATCCAGCTTTGGGCTGTTTATAGTGACAGGTAGACTGAGACACAGGCTCTGCTTCCCAGGGGCTCTATTCCAAAATAGAGAGATGGTCAAAGTTGTCAAGAAAAAGGTGAACTTAGCAGGAAAGCTCAGGGAGGACTTCTGATAAGTGATATCATTTGCATTGATTTCTATCCCCAGATTTTTGCAGAGAGAAAAGGAAGGGAAGGCTGGGAAGGAGTGACCCAGGCTGCTCTTCTGGTGTGGGTGTTGGTCTGAGAGCATCTCTCCTGGGTTCACTGTATTATTAAACTTGTGTTCTATGGAGGGCCTGTAGAAGGTAAACTTCTCCAAGATTATTTCACTGATGGGGTAGGGCCTCCCTTGGTCATCAGGAGACCTCTGTCATTCCTAGAGCTGTTATCCCAGTGAGAGCTTATGTGCCCATTGATCTCAGTGTGTTTGAGAAACTGCTGTGAAGTTGCTAGGCCCTCCAGCCAGATCCCATAATTATGAGAGCTTAGAAAACCAGCTTAGAGGTGTGAACCAGGGTAGCATCATTGAATTTAAAGAATTCTCTGGGAGATTGTCTGGAAAGACAACTCAGTGACAAGTTAGGCCACCTGTTGAGCCTAGGTGGTCCAGATGGATTAGAAGCTACCAAACTTACAGACCTCACAGGGCACTAGAGCAGGGGAAAACCAGGTATGTTTTGAAGTCGCACCAATCTCTTAGACTAGAATACAGTCATCTTAGGAGATGAGGTTTGGGGCCCTGCAATCAAATAGAAAGCAAGTGCTTTAAAGGCAGACAACTGAGTTTGAATTCTGGCCCTGCCATTTCTCGGAAGTATGGCTTTGGGCAAGCGTAGCGGTCACCAGGGTGTCTGCTCAGGATGATCCTCAAAGACCCTCCCAGGCCATCCCTGGCAACATTCTACTCAGAGGGATGTAGACAGGAGTTGCAGTTTGCTGGCAGGCAGTGGCAGGGGTTTCTCCTCCAAAGGAGTGGTCTTTGCAGCAGTCCACACAGCCATCAGGTGCTATCCTCTCCCCTTACCCCAGCTAACAGCTCAGGTGTGCAGGAAGACTCAAATAGGACAGGTGCATGAGTCACTAGCTTAAAAGCCACATAGCCCCACAGGAGCCCATATCTCTTGTCACAGCTCCATGTGTAACTTCTAGGGTTCCCATAAGGATTAGGCCCAATTAGTAGTCATAGCACTCAGAGAAGCCCAAAATGGTGTCTGCAAGAGGTTTTTATACTTCATTTATGGTTCTTCCCAGTCCAGAAGACTGTAGTTTAACAATCAAGGGTCATTTATATCATGAGCAAAGTTGCTTAGTAAATAGTGGACATTCTATCTTTATCAGGTTTCCAGGGGAACAGTTAGAAGGTTAGCCCAAGGTCAAATTCTCGTGCAGAAGAAAAGGTTTTGAGAATTCTTTTCCAACAAGTCACTGTACCTCTCAGAGATTCAGTTTATTTATCTGTGAAGTGGCATCAGGCTGCTCTAGCCCTAGTGTGGGAGAAGTTAGATGTGAGGTACTCT
>NW_007733795.1:24150-27484 GCF_000696425.1 Galeopterus variegatus
TCTAATTTTTTGCATAACCCAGTTCAAATCATTGGTCTTTGTCACCTCTCTGTTGGTTGTAGACATTTCTGTATAAATGGCTTATTGTTATTTCCTGATAGCTGGAGGTTTTGACATTGTGGGGATATCATTTGCATGGCATGAGAAAATTGCTAAATTCTGACCTTTTGAAATATTGAGTGGTCAGTTGTTTTGCTGCCCGTTAATGGTGTCCTTTCGCAAGTGAGTTAGTGGTGGTCATGGCTCCTGCAGTAAAGACAGGTTTAATCATTACAGTTTGCATTTTACATCATAGGTTCCTTTTGTTCTAAATGCAGTATTGACAGTGTCTAATTGAATAGATGAAAAGTTCCCAAACACGTGGCACCTATCTCCAAAGGAATGTCTAAGTAGTAACATTTTTCTTCTACAACATAGTATATGCAAATTGCCCATATGTGATTGAAGAGAGAACAGGCTGGGCACGGGTAGCTCTCTGTTGTCTGAAACACACAGTTCAAGTCTCATGATCTGGCGAGACCTGGGTAAATTCAACACTCAAGACGTATTTCTCAAGGTATGATTGAGGGGCCATCCAGACCATCATACCTTAAGGTAATTGCTAAAAACACAAATCACCAGGATTTACAAACCTAGTTCATCTAATTCCGATTCCTGAGTTAAAGCCCAGAAGTCTACATTTTAAACCCATGTATTCTTATGGCACGGAAGTTTTAAGAACCCTTATCTTAGCAGGACGGGTTACCTTTGAAAGAGAACACTGCCTTCTAACTGTCCTTCAATTCTCAGCAACTACTTTGTGTAGTATATAGTTATGGGGAATGAGGTAATGTAGTAAAACACCCAGACTAATGCCTGGCATATAGCAGGCACTCAAGGGGAACCATTTAAATTTGCATATATGTGTTATCATACAAATAATTCTCAGAGCCAGCAACTTATGCTGACTAGACTAACCTATTTGCATAGGTATTTGTGTCTTCTTTTCGTTTTGTGCTCTTGCCTGCTAATCTTTAGTGAAGTTCTTATTTTATTTTTTAAAACCTTTTGTGTCCTGTTTCAGCTGAGCTAACAGAAACTAAGGGGAAGGATTTGGATCTCATACTTAGGCTGGAAGTGTCCCTTTGGGGTCTAGATGTGGTAGCAGAGAGAATATAAAGCAAGGAGCTGCTCTGAGGGGGACATCAGCTCACCCTTGCCCTAGATGGAGAATCGTCTTTCGGCTCTTTCTCTGCTCGGCACTCGATGAGCTTGGTGGTCCTTTATGTTCGTAGGAAGGTGAGCACTATTAAAGCTACCTAGAGAGGTGGCCCAGTGATGTGCCTTCCCTCCCTTACTCCATCCTAGCTGTTGTCCTTAACCTCTACCATTCAATTAGAGTCAGGTGTCAGGGTGAAAGAAATTGTCTCTGACATAGTTTCTCTGGTCCCCTTTGGGAGCCATTTTCTTGGTCTACTGTGTAATTCAGAAGAGCCTTCAGAGGAGGAGATGCAAAAATTCCTCCAAAGTGTGACACAATAATCTTTAATGCTAAAGCCATTCTTTTTCACAGAGAAGAATAAGAAGGATATAACCATGTTTGCTTTTCTCTAAATATGGACCAGTATGTGAGCTTATCGTTCTATTATATATTCTCTCTCTAAAATACAGTAATCCTGGCTTTTTGTAACAGGAAGAATCAGTAGAGAAAAAGGGAGGGAAAATAAATCATTTAGGAAGATGAAATATCTATTTGATTAGTCTTATGTCAGGGATAAAAAATGACTAATTGATGTTCATCTGATGTTCAGGTGATAAATCTCAGCATTGCTCTTGCTTTCATCTGTTATGAATAGTGTCACACATACATGAATTCAATTTAATTTCAAGGATCATTGGGAGGGGAAAATGTTTATGTTTCTGGGTGCTCTCAGTTATTTTTATCCAGGTGTGACCTGCAGTTAGGGCTGAGTTTATCCATTCATTTAAATGTTCTTAAAAATTTTATTTTCTTCTCCAAGTTAGGTATTTGACAATGTTCATCAGCATGGAAAGACAAATACAGTTTGGGATAAATGAAATTAACTTTTCTGTGAGCATATGTGGCCCATATTCACAACACGAAGTGCGAGAACAGAATGTTGGTCAGAATGAGGGGAGAGCTCCTGAACAAGAAAACTTGACAGCTCACGTAGCTGTAACAACTTGCTGAGGAGTTTCTTGTGAAGGTGTAGTTAGCTGCCTCTCTGCGCTGAAAACATGACATCCTCAGACTTAAATGAACCTAACAGAGAAAATGCCTGTTTCTTGGCTGCAGCTTGCCTTCCTGATTCCATCAGTGTGTACATTTCATTAGGCTACCAACACACAGCCCTTGTGCTAGGAAAGCAGCTTCTGACAAGGATGTCAGACAAGGGGTCACATTGAGAATGTGTGTCTCTAAGATAATGGTCACTGTATGTCTACTTCATGGTAAGAATGATGCACAGGCCACCTTCTGGCATTATGCCATGTGGATAGTTGTGCTGCAGAGTGGTTTGTGCCAAGGCACTGTGGACACAGTTCACATTCTTAGTGTCCTTCTGCCATGATTACTTAGTGGCAGCTATGCCGATTTTTGTGATTGGCAAGGCTTTCCAAACTTTGTGGACAATGCCCAGATATTAACTGCTGATGGAAAACAGTGGCCTGGCCTACTTCCCTCATGACAGCAAAGGTAATGAGTGCCTTGCAACACCTAATGCTCCCTCTGACTTATTCACAGTGGGAGAATCACAGCGGTTTTCTGAAATTCAAAGTGGAATGGGGAATTAGTGACCTATAATAACTCACCTTGGGAAAAGCAAAGTTTAAAAAAAATGTGCTTTGGCTCAAGACAGCCTAGGACAGTGAGTCTCTGCTGCCCCCTACTGCCCAGGTCTCATGTGGCATCTCTTACTGGATCCTTGGTTTCTAACCTGGAATTCTCAGGGCACTCTATTTGAGGGGACAGTGACTTGCAGTCTAAATGTTTTCTTCCAGATAGGCAGGCCCTCCTCACATTTGTTTCCTGCATTTGGAAGAAGTATGTGGACTGGAGAAAACCCACAGTGTGGGTGTGATCTGGTTC
Organism: Galeopterus variegatus; assembly: GCF_000696425.1. NCBI lineage: Eukaryota > Metazoa > Chordata > Mammalia > Dermoptera > Cynocephalidae > Galeopterus > Galeopterus variegatus. The sequence continues at coordinate 27,239 of NW_007733795.1, forward strand.
AAGTGGCCTGGTGGGAAAACTTTCTCTTGAGGTGAGGAACTGATAGCAGGCCTGAGCTAAACTCAGTCTTCATAAGGCCATCCCCCGCTCCGCCCTCACTTAGCAGGCAGGCAGGCAGCTGGTGGATTGAAGGATCAGGCTTAGTCCTAAGGAAAAGGATCTTTGAAGGCACTAGTTGATTTTCGCTGCAAGAAAATTTGGCTCCATTTTTAAGTGGTGAATAATTCCAAACCAGACTGTACAGTA
>NW_007733795.1:28721-31114 GCF_000696425.1 Galeopterus variegatus
AAAAAAAAAAATGCATCTTCTGCCAATATGCCCTGTGTATCATTTGTGATGACATCTTTGGGAAGATTTCTTTCTTAACTTCAGATAAATTGTATTGAATTTGCCAAGTTCATGCTCCCAGACCATCAAAGAGGCCACAGGCAAGGATCTCTGCCACACAGAAGAAATCATGGCTACTTGGTGAGAAGTTATATGTGGGTGGTTTCAGCCATTTAACACTTGGGTTCATTCCTTGTCCTCTTCTAGAGCCAGACAGGAATGTCTTCAGGCAGAAGTTTTTTTTAAAAAAAATCCATTTCACATACATGCTGTAGGGGGCAGCATTTATTAAGGAAAACTAGGGATAGAGCTCACAGAAAAGCGAGCCATTTAGACCTTATAGGGAAGAAACAGTCCTATATTTAAAATTTTCTGTGCCCCAGAGACTCTCATTCTGTCCTGTTCATGCACGAGTGAGGCTCTGGCCTTCAGCAATAAATCTTTTTAGGGGGCCAGGATTACTTTGTCTCATGTTAGGTCCATCTGGCTCGGAGTCAAAACCAGTGAGTACCTGTGAGAGAAAGTAACTTTTCCATGTAGGAGATATGTGCTGGGGCCAGGATTTTAACCAATGTGTCACCTGACTGCAAGCTTTTGTTCTTTTAGCCAAATTCGGAGTCATTTCAGTCTCAAACCCTCCAATAGAAGCTCCCCCTGGAGCTTCTTCAAACCTGTTACTGCTTAGGAAATAGTAAATAATAGTGAAACTTGGGGGAACTTACCTTTTTCTGGACCTTCCAGGCTTGACAAGTTTGGTGAAACCAGTTGTGACTTAATGCTATCTCTCCAGCCCATAAAAATAGTGGTTTCAAGTAATAGCCATGTATTATTTCTCAGAAGCCTACAGGTTGGGAGAACAATCCTGCTGAGGTGCACCAGGCTGCGGGGCTCTCGGCCAGGCTTGCTCACGCATCTGAGGGCGTCTGGTGATCTGTCATGGCCTCAGTCAAGACAACCCAGCTTTCTCTCCATGGCCTTTCATCCTCCAGAAGACTAGTCCAGGCTGTTCCAAGACAGAGGTTGAAGTGTACAAAGCCCTCTGAGGCCTAAGCTCTGAAAGGGGACATCAGTTTCCTTCTTCACTCTGTTGGCCAAAGCTGGTCACATGGTCTGCTCACATTCATGGGGTTGGGAAACAGATCTACCATTGAGGGATGGGCTGCAAAGTCACATCGTGAAGCAGATGTGATAGAGGAGATTAGGGCGGTTTTTCTAATCAGTCTACCACAATAATTAAGTCGGGCTTGGTAAATATGTATAGATGGATTGATTTCATTTGTCAGGGTAATAGTCTGTTTTCACTACAGTCACATGAAAATGAGAATGCTGTGATGTCACAAAAGGTAAACTGAAAGATATTTGCAGATCCCTACAAGCATGGGCGTGTTGCTCTGAGAACTCTCAGCAGGAAGAGTGGCTGAAGCATCCCTGGTCCCACAGAAAGTCTCTCTGACTAGCAGATGCAAACTGGTCCGTGAGATGACACAAGCCCCACTTGCTTTATGAGGACCCTATTGGCCAAGGTTAGGAAGGTAGGAACCACCTGTGAAAGGAGCTCCCTGCAAAGCACGCCTGGCTCCGCGTAAGCCTGTTCTCTGGCCTTTCAGATCCTCGGTCTTCCTATACCCATGCTTCTCTGCTTTCTCTTTTCCACACCCACTGGCAAAAGTTGTCGTGTGATGAAGATGGTGTAAATGCCAGACTTGGGTTCAGGACACCTGAGGTCTGGTCCCAGCAACTCCATTTGACATGGCCGTGTGACTTTGATGAATCCTTTAACACCTCTGAACCTCAAATTCCTCAGCTCTAAAATGGAAGTGAGAAGAGCATCAATCGGATAAAGTTACTATGAGGACATGTGAAATGAAACGTGGAAAAACGCCCTGAATTGTGTGTCTAATGTTTGTTAAGTCAACGAATTCATGAGTGTACAGAAGTCAGAAATGACTGCAAGGAACAAAGTAACCGCAGCAGGCAACTGGGAACTCCAGGGCCAGTTCTCCACTCCTGGTCTGTTGCCTCATATCAAAAGTCCAAAGCACCCCCGTAACCACCTCTTCTTGCTTAGCTTCATTTCTTGGATGAACCATGGTGAAGGGTGTTTGTGAAAACCGAGAGACCAAGAAACACAGAGTGACCTTCACTGAAAGGACAGCTTCTAGCAGACAAACACTTATCACAGCTTGGCAAATATCCACCTGGTTGTCTTTTGCTCCTGGGATCTTAGAAATGTAATCTGTTGATTCTTGGAATCTCTCCACTGCCACTCACTGGGGGAGGGGAATTTGAGACAAAACTATTGATTGAGGCAAGCAAACATATTGGAAGAAACATTTGTTAGTTGTCCTTTTTTT
>NW_007733795.1:31849-83698 GCF_000696425.1 Galeopterus variegatus
AAACATTTGTTAGTTGTCCTTTTTTTATAAATTGGCTAAAGTAGAATAAAGATAAATCTTTCAGCAGAGTTTTAAACAAAAAGAAATCAGCCAATTATACTCCTCTACAACAACTTTAAAGGGTCGTACTTAATGATTTTTCCAGTGTTCTGGAACAAAGTACTCTTTGATTAGTAGAGTATCTTTTTTGAATAGAATTGTTTTTCCTTTTTTTTTTTTTTTTATCGTCCTTCAGTCTGGGCTCTGACTATCTTAATGCCTACAGATCCACAATTTGAAACAACTTGCTACCCTGTTCCTGGGAGCTGGTAACTGAAGTGTCTTTGGACAGATTAGAGGAAAGACATTGTAGCTGAACCAACAAACATCCTAAGGAAAGGGGTGGGGTGTTTTCTGAGCTCCCTTCTGTCTGAGCATGCCAAGATGCGTGGCTCTGGCCTTGGGGTGTTGGTCAGCGTTAGTGCTCATGTCTTGGCAACTAAAATGGCCACTGCAGGCCCAAAAGTGATCAGAACTGTTCAGTCTCATTAAGGAGCCCCTCAGATCACCTTCTGGCATGAAATACTTCAGAAATCATCAAACAGCTAAGGTAGAGGCTGGGTCCCTTGAAGTCTTTCCAAGGCCTTTGGCATATCTGCCTTTTGGGTGAGCTTAACTAAGCGGAGAGCTTTTGCGGTCTAGGGTGGGTTGGGGGAGCTCTCTGGGCACTGGGCGTAACATCGAGGTGGGGAGGAGGGTTTGGCTCTCTTTCCTCCTCCTTCCTTGAGCTCTTCCTCATCCTCACCCCCCTCACTTTCCATCTGCCATAGGTATCTTCCCTACACCAGGAGGAGTAGACATTTCACAGAGAGCTTGTCTGTACTTAATCAAGAAATAAATGCCTCTGATCCTCTGGGTCAGCACTATCCAACAGAACTTTCTGCACTGAAGGAAATAGTCTATATCTGTGCTGTCTCATATGGTAGCCACTAACTATATGCAGCTATTAGGCACTTGAAATGTGATTAGTGGGTATGAAGAACTGAATTTTTAATGTATTAAATTTTAATTAATTTAAATGGCCACATGTGGCTACAGTATTTGACAGCACATCTTCTGGATAATAGTTCAATGAGCAGTTGGAAAGTCTGCCACTAAAGTCTATCATTAAAAATTGGCTTTCTAGTCAGAGAAGACCAAACTTTGTAGGATTCTGTTTATATGAAATGTTCACAGTAGGCAAAATCCATAGAGACAGAAAGTAGATTACTGGTTGCCAGGGCTGGGGGTGGGAGTGAGGGGGCAGAATGGGAGTGACTGCAAATGGCTTAGGAGTTTCTTTTTGGTCTGATAAAAATGTTTTTAAATTAGATTTTGGTGACAGTTGCACAACCTCGTGAGTGTACTAAAAACCATTGGCTCATACACTTTAAGTGGGTAAATTTTATGGTGTGTGAATTATATCTCTGTGTGTGCCATATTCATATAGATGTTCTGACCCCAGTCCTTCTACCTAACAGTGTTAGTGGTCAAGTGCCTCCCTTCCCCAGCCTCAGTTTCCCCTTGATAAAAAGAGGGTATTGCTTCTGCCTCAAGGAGAGTAAATAAGAGAATTTCTGGTTCTTCTTTCCCAGTATCTATTTAACTTTAATCCAGTTTAGATGGGATGGGCCCTGGGGTTGGAAATGCTCCCCCTCCTTCTGGGAGCCCAGTTCTAGAAGCTGCCCCATTCCAGGAGCATCCCAGGCGGCAAATGGAGCATTGAGGCAGGTAACCAACGGCCCTGCTGTGTCCATTCCCTGTGGAACCACAGCACAGAGAGCCTTTGGTGCTGGCCTAGGGATTTTAAGTAATGGCTGAGACATTTATCTTTTTGCCTTTGATCCAGATAAAAACAGATTGTAGCTTTGAGTTATCAATTGATCTAATACAAAGAAACAGCTTTCCATACCCTCAGCAAGCAGATTCCTGGTGGAAGGGTGGGGGGTTGGGGAGATAGGGAGGAGATTCCTGGCTGCAAAACATCACCTTTTTTCATGGTTTGTGGTCAGGGGGTCCTGTGAAATCTCTCTGGAAAGCACATTTCTTCAGGAAGAAGCTTGAGCTAGTCGTCTTCTCCACTTCTCAGATGGTCTTTTTGAAAACTAAGGCCTGCTAGAGGGTTGCAAATTAATGACATCAGAGGAAGTAATAGTTGCCATCCCCCTCTTCCTCCTCCTCTTCATCACTATGATAAAGCTTTAGCTCTGTGTCAACAGCAGATGTTATAAATGCTTGCCTTATAACTAACTTTAGGATCTGCTTATAATGTAGGTGAGGTAGTGGGCTATGGGCAAAAAGGGACATTGTAATGATAACAAAGAAGATAATGGTAGTGGTAGCTGCCCGTTACTGTATGACTGAGTTATTCTTATGTGCCTGGAAGTGTTTTAGGCACTTTGCATACAGTCTTATTTAATCTCTCACATCACTACTAGGAAATATCAATAGTATCATCTCCATTTTACAGATAAAGAGACTGAGGCTCTGAGGGGTTAAATAACTTGCCTATGTGCAGCTGGCAAGGGCCAGAGTTAAGATTTGAACTAGGATCTCTATGATTACAAAGCTGGTATTTTGCTTTTAACCACCAAACTATCATACAAACTAGTTTTGACTAAAAGTATTCATCACTGAGCCCCTTTTGTGTCAGGTTCTGTACAAATTGCTGGAAACGTGGCTGTGAACAAAACCGGCAAATGCCAGGTGTCATGGAAATTCAGAGGAAAGTGGCAGGTAGCTTGGACTGGCAGAGAGGAGTGGAGTTCATGTGGGATAGGGGCTTAAAGGAAGAATGTGGACTCTAGGAACTGTATAGTGTTGCTGCAAATCAGAGGCGCTGTAGAAGTTTGTTTTCTGATGTATCGACATGTTAGAAAACAAAACACAATGGGAAAAAGATCACTGTAATTTGCATTCATGTTTGTGATTGATGGTGATCACTTCTTCCACCACATGATCTTAGTTAAGATAACACTTAATCCCCATCTCATTGGTTTTCATAGTTTCATCATTTTGCCAGCACATTCTATTTTTGTCTTGATTTCCTTGGTCAAATGTGGTCAACTCTGTTGGCTGTGTGGTCCCTGAGATCCCAGTGTGTGCCGGATACTGTGCTTGGAACAGGAGGATAGGACGTATAACACCTAGCAGGGTGCAGGCACTGCTCCATAGATCTTACAGTTTAGTGGGGGAGATGGACGCTTGTGTTGTCCTGTAATAAGTGTTTGTGGAATGCTGTGGAAGGAGCATCCAGTCTAATCTTGGAGGAGTCAAGAAGGCATCCTGAAAGAAGTGAGGTGTGAGCTGAAGGGTACACTATGTAGAAGAAGGAAAGTGTTCTAGATAGTGGAAATGGCATGTCCAAAGACTAGGCAGTGACGGGGGGGATGGCATGATCAGGAAATGAAAGTCAAGTGTGTGTATGTGTCTGCAGGCAAAATGACTTTCTCAATCTTATCCAGCAAATTGGTGCTAGACTGCGTTTTATGCGGGTGAAGAGCGTGCCTGTCATGTTCAATAAATCCTCATTGAAAGAATTGAGATGCTTAGATGGGATCAGAACCCAGGTTTTCTGCATCTCCTGCTCCATCACTTCACTCTGAGAACACTTGGCCAATTCTATATTGACCTTGGATAGTGGATGACCTAGTGTGCCCACACAGGCCAGTCTGGACAGAAATCAACTTCATAGTGCTGTGAAGTTTTCATAGCTCAGGAGGCAGAGCTGCAGCAGGAGTGAAAAGACTCTGAGTTCTGCCCAAGGAGCTTGGCTAACTAGGCTTACAGCAAAAGGCGGAGCACATCTTGATCCAGTGACAGGCTTATTTGTGGACACAAGGAGCCTGGCAGAACTCTGTGGTGATGAAGTCCTGGGCCAGCTAAAGCCCAGTAAGTTTCAACGTCTGTTAGCAAAAGGCAGCTCTCTACTTCTGTGAGCAGAAGTGATAACTTCCATAGCCACTGTAATGATTCTAACTGGCAAAGATAATGGATTGTGGGAATTTCATCTTTGAATTCCCACTAGGTTGGATCTTTATGAATAATTTCTTTTGGTGCTTGCATTCTAGTTTTTAAGCAAAATGTCTATGTTTGGTAGTAGTTCTTCAACTTTATCCCATTAAGTAAACATTAGTGAACTGTCAAGAGCAAGATGAGCTAGGGCTGATGTTTTTGAAATAGAAAAAATGGAAATGGAATTTACATCTGGACTTTAGGACATTTTTGCCTCTTCATTTGCAAAATATGTGCCAAAAAAAAAAGGCTGATCTGTTTTCAAACACCCATAGCTTTAAGCAAATGTTTACATTCCACTTAAACACATTTGGACTTTAATGTCTGTGCTGCTGGTTACTAAAATGTTAAATAAATGAAAGAGAAAAAAATTGTTTAGATGTAATATTTTAGAATGCTTGACTCCCCTCATACACTCCCATGAGACTGGTCACTGCTGATCGTTGTGTCCCCATAACCTAGCACAGAATAGACATTCATTAAGTGAGTAAATGTATCTTTCTGAGTCCATTTCAAATGTCCATTGTCATGAAGACCATCCATTAAACTGGAAACCCTCACCCATGTTCTTGTGGGCATGTTTCTAGCACTGGTATAAATTTCCTAGGCACCCAGACTGTGCCTTATACCTCATACTCTTCCAGCCCTACCGAAGAACATCCCCTTGTGCGTTTTGCTCATGCAGCATGTTTGCTTACAGACTTTTTTCCAGGAGCTGAAAACTTACTGGCAATTCAGAAAGAAATCAGATTAAACAAACTTTTAGTACATAGTTTTACTAAAGGCAGGGATAGGGCATGTAATCTGAGTTGTCCAAGGGAACCCATGCATTTCTGGCTGCTATTTTAAGACTCTCCTCCTAAACAGATATCCTTCAGGTTTATTTGGTTTAACTCCTACTCTGGAAGTTTGGCTTATTTCTGTGTACCAGAGTTGTCATGAAAGCAGCTCCTCCAGGATTCTGGCTGGACAGCTGCAGAATAGCTGGCATTTTTCTTTCCTTTACTTTGTATTGACAACAGGTTTGAATCACTCTGCCCTGTTTTGTGTAACATAACCAGGCCAGAAATCATTCGAAAAACATTTAGGATGCCTAATTTGATCTTTTTTTCAATGAAAGGGAGACATTGCCCGGTACGTTTTGTATTTTTGTGTTTGGAGCTTTAATGAGAACATAAAAGGACCTCCCTTTTCAGCCCCTCCTATTTCCTGCTGATCACCATGGGAGTAGGGGGTCCTTTCCAAGTCAGGAATATCCCATCAGCACACTGCTTCCACCCACATCCTTGGACATACCATTGTAGAAGTCTGCCCATTCCTCTGCTGCTGGCCACCCCTGTCATCTGGGTCTCTGGCTGACTTTCTTAAGCTCACACCTAGCCCTGGCAGAGCTCTCCCCCTGAGAGAGCTTGCACAGAGAGAGGCAGGAATTTTACGTATCGTTAAGTAGTGAAATGTGAAAACTAAGCCACAGCTGCCTGAGTGTGTCCCTGCCCAGGGGAAAGCCTAGTTCATGCTGTGCCTTTCCCTGAGAGGATGAGATTCAGGCAGAGAGAGGGAGGAGGGAGGCAGCCCCAGCTCCAGTTCCAGACCTGCTACCAATTTGAAGAGTGACCTTGAGCAGTAACCATGCTCTCTGGGTCTCAGGCTCCTCCCTCAAACTGGCTGACCTCAAGGCTGCCTCTTAGCTCTGCGTGATTTGATCACACGATGGTTACCTGATAGATGATGACCATCTCTATGCCTCTCTTATCCCGATAGATGATGACCAACTCTATGCCTTTCTTATCCCTGTACCAGCTGATAAAATCATACTGTTTTCTTACCTCCATTTCCAAAGCTTTGTAGCTGACCACCTCCCACTAATAATTCATTTAAATTTGAAGTTGGCGCATGGCTTTGCTGCAGTAATCCAGTGCATTCATTTGGCTGACTTTATCTCAACCACTATGGTTTTAAGGAACTAAATTGATCATAGAGTCCACTGGGGGCTTAGTTTTTGGTGGGGCGTTGGGGAGGAATCCCTTCAGAGGTTGTCTGATATTTGTAAAGGGGAAGATGACTTGTAAGGGGAAGTTGCCATCAAATGAACTTCCGTAACTTGGAACTTGAAGTGCTTCATCACTGTTCTCTCTCTGCCATCCCTGTGTCTCCTCTCTCTGACCATCAGGAGGAGACTTACCACCAGGGCCTGTGGGCTGTAGGGCCATGTGAACAGGCTCACGTTTTGCTCTTCCCCATCTTCTCATTTGCAGCTCCTGTGGTATTGAGTAACTTGTGGTTTCATGCAAGGGCCGTTCACTCTTAGATCCAACCTGTCAGTGCCGTTCTCCACTTGGAATGCTCTCCACTGCTCTCATTCTTCTTCCCACCAAGTTTCTAACTCATCTTTTATGTTTCAGGTTAGATTTTGTTTCCTCCAGAAACCCTTCCCAGACCTCTGCAAACTGAATTTGAGACACCCTTTGAGTCCCGTGACAGCCTGCACCTAGTGTCCAGTTGTCCTCATCATACCCTGTGTTTATCTTGTCTGACCTTCATGAGCAATGAGCACCTGCAGATCAGGAACTGAGCCTCATTCTCTTCTTTCTCCAGTGCCGTTACAGAACTTGGTATACAGAGACTTTAATATCAAAGTATTTGTTAACTACTTTATTGTTTAATATTGGTTGGTAGAATGAATATAGGATAAGCAAGGTGATTATTTACAGCTCAGACACTGGAGCCAGACAGATGATGTGTACCTGTCATCTGACGTTGGCCACACTACTTAATCTCTCCAAGCCTCAATTTTCCCGTCTGTAAATAGGGGTGTAGTACTGTCTACATCATAGAGTTATTGTGAGAAGTAAATTAGACAATGTAAGTAAAGCACTTAGCATAGTGCTTTTTATACAATATAGAAATGTACAATATGAATTTATGCTTAATAAATTATTGAGCTGTTATTAACAATTTAAATCATAAGGAGCAAATGATAGGGAAATAAGCTGGTATTTTCAGTGTATGTGTCAAAAAACAATCATATCCAACATTTAACTGGAAAACAAGTTATCCTACTTCCAAATTACTTCCAAAGCTGTTTCTGTGATTTTTAGTAAAGGATACTAATGTTCAGCAATGCAGCTTGAAAAAGCATCACACAGAGTTTTCAATTAGACTCAAGTTTACAAAGGAAAGAAAGGGAATAACATGCTTTTGAGAAAAAAACAAATCAGTGTGCATTAAAACACAAAAGTTTCTGTTGTTGTTGTCAACTGGCTTAAACAGAAAATACCACTAACCAGAACACCTCTTTTCAGGTGTTTAAAGCATTTCTAATTAGTATCTTTGCAGTAACCACTGTGTTAATGATCTCTATCTAACCACTGATCTAATGATATAGATCTAGTCCTTATGCATGCATTCAGCCACTTAATTAAGCGGCTATTCTGTATCAGGTACTGGAGATAAAAAGTTGAATGAAACAGGGCCTCTAGCCTCAAGAACTAATATTCTAGACAAGGTTTAGCAAACTCTCTCTTAAAGAGCCTGATAGTAAATATTGTGGGCTTTGAGAGCCATAGGGTCTCTGTTGCAGCTACTCCATACTACCATTGTAGTGAGAAAGCAGCTATAGAGAATATATATAAATGAATGAGCATGGCTGTGTTCCAGTGAAACCTCATTTACAAAAATGGGTTTGGGATTAGATTTGGCCTTGAGGCCCTGATTCACTGACCTCTGTCCCACAAGAGAGAGCTAAGTCTGTACTGGGCCAATGGTGAGTATGAGGACTAAGACCTATAAAGAGTGGAGGATGGGGAAATCAGAAAGGGATAAGGTAGGCCATGACCCACAGGGAGCCTGAATTTACTGCTCCATAAAATAGCCTTGATAATGTCCTCCTCAGGAAGAGAAACTGGACCACCAAGCTCAGTCCCAAGTCAGTGTAGGGCTAATGTTAGTTGTGTTTTCCTGCCTTCATTTCCTTCTTTAATTCCCAAATTGGAAGGATAAAGTTGCATTTGGATCTCTGTCACTCATTTACATCTTTACTATAAAGTGTGACTCTTGATCAAGAAAGTTTAGCCATTTGCCTCAAACTAGTGGTATCTGGATTGACAGCTGGGAGTGACTACATCGATAGTTTGATATTATTTGAAACCGTCAACTTTGCTTCTGGCTTGTCAGCCAAATTTGGGACAAAATGAAAGAGTGAAGTCTGTACTCCTGTTTTTTCCAGCTTTGACTGGGAGTTGACTCACAAGGGTTCTTTATTGTGGAAATAAATTCATCCCGTGCAACTGAATGAAGAGTATGTGCATACTGGGTGAGCAGATATGAATAACATTCTGATTGAGTTATATGTCCCATTTTTCATTATGCTTGGATGGAATGGATATGCCCCTGGAATTCCTGGTTGTGATTAGTATCGTGAATGAATTTGGCTGATCAGATTTTACCCTGATCAAGTACAGAATCTATATTTTGTCCTCCAGAGTTTGCTTTTAATCACTGGGTGCCTGGGCAGTCTATTTTCTTTTAACTACTTTGTAAAGAATTCAATTCTAGAAGTTCCATGCAGGGACAATAAAAAATGGCTTGAATGACTTCCACATTGAATTGGGTAGCTCCTTTTGTGGTCCACAGTTCCACGAACACACCCCTGTCACAGCAGCTTCACACTTTGTTGTTCCTTCTGCTTTATGGTCTGTCTTTTCCGCAAGACTTTGAACCCCTTGAAGGCAAAGACCGTACATTCATTGCTGTATCCCTGGCACTTGGGAAAGTACCTGGAACAGGAGTGGCAAGAAAGAAAAACTGTTGGAGGGATGGGATGGGATGGGATGGATGGAGGAGAAAACAATAAATGTTATAGTTGTTTTAGGATTCCAAGGAGAATCGTAGCTAAATAACTTTGAGCCCCAATCATATCCCTGGTTACGATACGTCCAGAATTCATTATTCAGGATGACAAAGGTCCTCTGGAAAAACATTTAATAAGCTTAGGCATGTGTAGGTTTGAATTAAAACCTCCAAGCTGGTTCGCGAGTGAGCCTGGTTTCCACATTATATCTCGTAGCCCCACATATGGGTGAGAAGGTCCTTGAGTCCTTGTTCACCATCACTCATGTGAAGAGCCTTTTGAGTCATACAGAAACAGAGCAGATGTTGCCAGGAGTGACTGAGTCATCCCTCCAGACAGTGAGAGCTGTGTGTTCACTGGGCTGCCTCCAGCGAGCCTGGTGAGGTGGACGAGGCACGCGGGCCAGAGCCTGCCCTGTGCAGGGCCCTGGCTCAGAGTGGGAACAAGGGGGAGCTTGCCAGCCATCTGCAGTTGCTTGGGTGGGGCTGTGGGAGCTACTTACAAAACACGGGTACTTTTGAATTCACTGTGGTGCTGGAAGAGTAGTTCTCTCTTTCTCTATAGGGTTGGGTCAGAGGGGATTTTTTTTGGGGCCCCCTCTTCTCACTCTACTTACGAAAGACAGCAGTGCCAACAAAATTTGTTAAAGCTGTACCTCACTTAAGAAAGCCCAGTATTTGTAGGGAGGAATGAAAATTAATCTATGTGCAGGGGGGCCCCCTCTTCTCACTCTACTTACGAAAGACAGCAGTGCCAACAAAATTTGTTAAATCTGTACCTCACTTAAGAAAGCCCAGTATTTGTAGGGAGGAATGAAAATTAATCTATGTGCAGGGCTTTTTACAGCTTGCAATGTGCTTTCACATCATTGCCCCTTCGCTCCCGTCAGGAAGGACGCAAGCTTTGGTCACCATCTCCATTGAATGGAGTCCATTGATTAAGAAGAGTGTGGCCTTTAGTGTTCAAGTTCTTACTCTGCCACTTACTTGCCATCACCTGGGGCAAGTTACTAACATCTGAGCTGCAGTCAATCCATTTCATAAGAGACATGTGTGAATCAATGAAATCATTAATTAAATGGATTTGTTAAATGAAGTTATTTAAAGCACTTAGTGCATTGTCTGGCACATGATTGGCACTCAGTAAATGGTAGTTATTGGTGTTAGTTTTATTTTTACTTAAGAATAAACTGGATCTTAGCTAGGCTTAAGATTACTAAGCTGTTAAGTTGAACTTGAACCCATTCACAAAGTTCTATGATTGCATAATTCTGAGGGTGGTCTGAGTATAGAGCAGAGTAAGACAATTACCTTGGCATTCTTTCTACCTCATCATGATTACCTGACTTTTAAAAGATGTCTTAGCCTTATAGAGAGTTACTAGGGTTCATCTAAGTGAGTGCTCCGTTTACAAAAATTCAGTCTACCGCCAAATTGTCACAGCCAGGCCAGCTGCATAAAACAAAACAGACACCTGGAGGAAATTGTTTCCTGATTTGGGTGAATAAAGCCAGTAAGCAGTCTCTAGGGGTACTTTCCACCTTAATGTATTTCATTTTTTTTCTTAGAAGAAGAATTCTGTTTTTCCATTAAGGAGACAACTGTCAGGTGAAAAGGCTCAGAAGTCTGGTAGGGCTCTGTGTGGATCAGTAACCTCCACGACGCCCTGAAATCATTTGATCTATCTGATACCAAGTGTCTGCATACTTGGCAGAATCAGGATAAATGACTGCTTTTTTCCTTCTGTTCCTGCACATTTGGCATAATACAATCATAAATGGTGAATAATAGTCCAATTCAGCTCTCAGTTTCTGCATTGATTCCCCCAAAGAAACACAATAAGCTAGTTCTTTGGTTGGCTTCTGATTTTGATTGACAGAAAAAATAACAGTAGAAGATCACATTTTGCCAGCATCCTAAATTTTGAAGAACAAAAACCATACTTAAATTATTGCTAAACTATGTGACATTCCCATTTCTAAAAAGAACCTCCTGGAGGGAAAAATTCTTTTTCCTCAGGGAAAGAGTTAATGGTCAGCAAACTTTGCTGTAGAGTCTCCAAAAGCTGTTGACAGAAGACTTGATGAAAATACTATATCTTGTACGAAGAGAAGAGCACATACTTTGAGTGTCCAGTTTATTGTCAGAGTAGACTAGAAGTGCAGCTTAAGTGTATAGACTTTTAAGTAATGTTGCCCAGCTCTAATCTATTTGATCTTGGGCAATTCACTAAAGCCCTGCGCCTCAGTGTTCTCATTGATAAAATGGGATAGTTATTACCTACCACATTGGATTTACAGTGCAAATGAAAAGAGTCAGTACAATAAAAATGCTTATGTAGCCCAGTGTCCGACAGAGAGTGCATCATGCTCTGTAAATGCTGGCTGTTATTCTCTTAATGTATAATGTTATTGATATTGGTATTGATATATATTTTTTGCCATGGAGACTATTTGTCAAATAAAATCTTACATGCAAACAGAACTGTTCTGGTGGAAGAGGAGAGAACATATAAAAACAGGTGGGCTCACTCCCCCTTTCCACAATTGCCGTAAGTACTCCCCAACCTCGCCTCTCCTCAGATGTCCCTAAGGTCTCTCCATGGAAACCCAGGACCTCCACCTCCATCCCCCTATGCTGTAATGGGTCCTTGGCCTCTCACTGTCATATAGTCTTGTTCAGAGAAGTCCTTAGTCATGGGCCTGATCTGGCAGAGTTGCTTTAATTTTTTTTTTTTTTGGCCCAGTGTCAGAAAAACTAAAAGGAAGGAGAAGCCACCTTGTTAATGAGCTTGTTAATGAGGGTTCTTCCACCTTTGCCTTCTGCTAAGTCATTTCTGCCACTCCTCATTGAGGGTGGTTTAGGGTCATCCTTCTTTTAGTCCTTATCCTGGGCAAACTGCAGCTTCTCAATGTGGTGTTGTAAGACTTGACTCTCTAACACCTGGTTTTTGAACTTCAGTATATGTTACAGTCACCTGGGAAGCCAGTTAAAACTCTGGCTTCTTGGCATATCCCCAGAGATTCCAGTTTGGTAGGACTGGGGAAGGGCTAAAGAAGCTGCGTTACTGAACAAACTCTAGAGTCCCAAGTGCAGTAACAGCTGTGTTGTTTACTGAATGCAGGACTTTGGAGTAGTCAGTGCCTGCCCAAGGCTCTGTTTCCCCTTTTGGGAAAGGAATGACTTAAAGTAGCTAGTCTCTAACAAGCCTTTCCAGGTCCAAAATTCTGAGATTTCACTGTTCTAGCTGTGTTCTGGTATGTGTGTAGCAGGGCAAGATCCTCACCTTCCTTGTTCTGAATGTCACTCCTGTATTAATAAAGCCCAGGATCCCATTGGTTTTCATGGTGGCCCTGTCCCAGTGGTGAGTCACAGTGAGCCTAACTGTTGATAGAAATATTTTTTTTTTCCTTTTTGTCTTTTTTCATGACCGGCAATGGATCGCAACCCTCAGTGTCGCGCCCGTACCAGACTGGGACCGGCAACGGGATCGCAACCCTCAGTGTCGCCCGCGCACCTCGCTCAGCCAGTGAGCGGCCGGTCTGTGTGTGGGATCTGAACCCTCAGCGGGAGCGCCGCCGCACTCCCAAGCGGTGCACTGTAGCAGTGCGCCACCTGGCCGGCCCGATAGAAATATTTTTAGGCATATTGCTGCCTGACCATAATTCCTACTTCCCGTTTCACATAGATTTTTGGCTTTTGTGTAGAGCCTTATCTAATCCTTTTGAAATAAAACTAAGCAGGTATACATTAAGGGTGTCAAATGCTTAAGATGCATATCCTGAAGGAATTCCACACTGTACAAGATTATAACTTCACAGGGGAAATAAGGTGCATCCTCTTCCATCTCCCTTCCTAACTGTTCTGATTAGTGACTGTTATGTGGTGGACAGCTGTCTTTTCTGATTTAGGTTGTGCACCCATTTTCTGTCACCTTCATTAGGACAGTGTTTACCAAAATGCGTCTCAGGCTTTTTCCTCAAGCTATTCATGAAGTCAGTTCTGTGGTGAAAATACATTTAGGAATCACACCATCCTGTTATCCTTTTGGATGTTGCTAGTGCAAGTAAGCATATTAAAGGCTCTGAGAGGTCCTGTAAACAAGGAAGCTATTTGACTACTACTTAGCCCTCCATTTTCCAAACTTATCTGACCATGGGACCCTTTACTGCCTGTTTGTATTAGTCAGTGGAAGGCATTTTGGTTTAACACTGGATTGGAGGCTCCTATTTGGGGGTGCCCATCCTTTGCCCAAAAGAAAGCAGGAAGATTGGGTTAGTATCCAAGAGAAGGGGGACTACAAAATTCCTTAACTATATCTTAGAGGGATGTACTTACAATAGTGTACAGCCATCTCACCCTGCCAAAAAGCTGTTGGTTGTGGACAGTGACCTCCTGAAAAAGTGGGATTTGCCCCCTATAAAGTGTTTATAATCTCTCTGTGAAATTTCATACACCCTTGAAAAAAAGGGAGAAGGTTTTCTACAGCCAATTTTGTTCTTTCTCATAGCCATATATGGTACAGGATAGAAAAACAGCTTGACTGATTAAAGCAAGTTTTCTCCTGGAGCTTTTGAACAAATAAGTTCAAGAGAGAATAAGGATGTGTTCTGAGAGTGATATGGCTGCAAGAAATGAAAGATAAAGAATAGAAACACTTTTTATTTTTAAAGATATCCTCCTTCAAATGCCAGCAGTCAAACAATTTGTTTCCTTATCTAGCTGAGTAGGAGTATTTAAAAAATTTGTGTAGGACACCTTTGAAATAGAGAGAGAGAGAGAGAGTGTGTGTGTGTGTGTGTGTGTGTGTGTGTGTGTGAGAGAGAGAGAGACAGAGAGACAGAGAGACAGAGAGAGAGGTTTTAAGAATTTATTCTGTTTTTAAGGTGGTGTCACCAGGTCAAACATAAGCCCAACTTCATACTAATATTTCTAGCAGGTTAACTTTTGTTCAGCTTTACCAGTTTTTTTTAACATTAAGTGGGATTTGAAAACATACCTTATAAAACTGTTTGGAGAAAGTGTAGTGAGAACTACTTGGGAAAATGGCACTTCTTATTTTCTTTTACTGATTTTCAGCTACCAGCAGAGAAATAAATGACCTCATTACCTGTAGTTTCACTTGGTTTTATCCAAAATAAGCCACTGAATTAAAAGGATTACCTTGTCATATATTAGAAAGTAACACAACAGTAATTGCTCCAGCTGCCCAGGGCCTCTTACACTTCCTCCGGGGTCAAAAAGTCACTGAGGAAAACTGGGGAATTTGTGGTTCATGCAGGACAGAGGCTTCATTCTGTTAGGATAATGTGTTTTTACATTCTGCACATTTATTTTTGGTCACACCATCACAAGATACTGGAGTTTTTGTATGTGACATTTTAAGTGACCCAGCATAGCAAAATTTTCACTATGTATAGAATAAAAAACATTAAAAGCATCACCAAGATTTTTAGTCATTCGAGTTCATTTAGCTTTAGAGAGGATCACTGATGTGATCAGCCAAGAGGGAACAAGTTAGACACACCTGATTTTAATTTTGAGCTATATGGAGGGATCCAATGTGGGAAATAGTTTTTGTTTATTGATTGATTTTTCCGGCAATCATTTCTAGGCACCTAATAGTGCATAAGCCATTCTTGTAAGTAGGTGTCAAGTGCAACTACTAACCACTTGTTTTTGGCTTATTAAGTAATAGCCATTGCAATGGGTGTGAAGTGGTATCTATTTTGGGGTTTTTTTTTTGTTACCTAATGATTAGTAATGTTGAATATCTTTCCATTTTCTTACTGCCCATTTGTATATCTTATTTTGAGAAATATCTGTTCAGGCTTTTGTCCATTTAAAAATCACATTTGTTTTTTGTTGTTGAGTTGTAAGAGTTCTTTCTATACTCATATTCTGGATATTAGCTTCTTATCAGATATATGATTTGTAAATATTTCATTCCATTCCACAGGTTTTCTTTTTACTATTGATAGTGTTCTTTGATGCACAGAAGTGTTTCATCTTGATGAAGTCCAACTTATCTTTTTAGTTTTTGTTGTTGCCTTTTGGTGTCATATTCAAGAAATTATTGCCAAATCCAATGTCAGGAAGCTGTTGCTCTATGTTTTATGGTTTTGGCTCTTACATTTAGGTCTTTGATCCATTTTGAGTTAATTTCTGTATATGGTATAAGGTAAGAGTCCCACTTCATTTTTTTGCCTAGGAATATTCAGTTTTCCCACAATCATTTGTTGGAAAGATCATTCTTTCCCTATTGAATAGTCATGGAACTCTTGTTGAAAATCATTTGACCGCATATGCAAAGGTTAATTTTTGGGCTCCTTAGTCCATTGGTCTCCATGTCTGTCTTAATGCCAGTACCACACTGTTTTGATTACTGTAGCTTTGTAGCAGGTTTTGAAATCAGAAAGTGTAAGACCTCCAACTTTGTTCTTTTTCAAGATTGTTTTGACTATTTGGGGTCCCTTGATATTCCATGTGAATTTTAGGATGAATTTCTCTATTTCTTCAGAAAATGTTATTGGGATTTTTATAGGGATTGTACTAACAAAGCAACTTTTAAAAAATATTTGATTATGTAGATCATCATCTTTATTCTAGCTTGGACATTCTAGGAGCCTATGGAAGTATAGACCAATAAGATCCTTAGAGCATGTGGGTCCAAAGCCCAGCTCATGACTCCATGCCCTCTCACTTTCCTACGCACATTCCTTTGATCATTTTTACATCCCCTATTTCCTTCTTTCTGTACCTCCAGGGATCCTTTCCAATAACAAAATGGAGAGATGACTGTGTTTAAGTCCATGTCCTTAATATTACATATTGATGGATAAAACAGTGCTGAGAAGGCTCCACCAGCCAGGCTCAAAGAATCTTGCAGACCACTAAGTAAATCAAGTCAGGTGCAGGTGCCCCTCTGCAGGCTGATAGATAACAGAGTTATAAAGAAAGTGACCTGAGCAACTCTGAAAATTATCTCTAGGCTGTATGGTTGGAGTCCATATATTTAAAAAAAAAAAGGAAAAAGAATAAGAAACACAAAGAACTGTTTTCAATTATTCTAACAAATTTGAGTGCTCAAGATTGACACCTTGACAAATTATAGGAAATTGAAAACATTTTCCCAGACCCAATTATCAGGCCTTTGCCCAAAGATTTTGGAGAGGATTTAGGCCAGAAACCTCCCCAGGGTAGCTTTAAGATCACAGAAGTGGTGACAAGAGCTGGGATCAACCAGCCTGGGACACTCTCCCTGAGTGCCAGTTGGCATTGGGACCAGACCACCAACGTCTCCCTAACTGACATGTGGGGACAGAAGAGACATGGGGCCAGTGTTTGCTCTCGCAGAAGGGGAGAGGAAGAAGTGCTTATTTATCTGCTTTAGACAGTATTTTCATTTAGAAAGCATTTTGGTTCTTGCCTGGGAAGGTTAAGGCTGGTTGCCAGAAACACTAAACTTTCCTCTTCCCACCAGAGAATTAATGCTCTCTCTAAACCCTACCAAAAAAAAAAAACCTCTTTTTTTCAAAGGCATCCTGTCTGTGATGTTTCAAATGAGACTTTTCCTTCTTGTGGTGGTTTGTCAGTTGGTGGTGGGTGAACCTTGTAATCTGGTCTTTTAGAGCTGAGAAGTTCAGACTGCCTACTAGAGGGTCATAAAATCTATTGAGGGGCTTTGTGATCAGCATTTTTTGGAATAGATGAGAGTAGGATATATCAGAGTTTATTGTACATAATAGAGTATGTCTTTATTTTTCATTATACCATATGGATAAGTGAATGTTTATTGGACTGTGATGTAATAAATTATTCTTGTTATGTTTAGTGGTCAAAAAACTAAAGCCATTAGTTTTAACTTGTTTTAACAAGGCCTGACCATGTTGCCAGATCTGGAATTCTCAGCAAAATATCATGTGATAAACAAATACATAAAAAAAAAATAAAGCTCTAGAAAGTAGCCATTTCAGATTAGTTTTGAACCTAGTCCTCATTTGGGCCTTCTGGTGTGATTTCTCTTCAGGTGCATTTTCCAAAAGGAATAGATTTAATATAAAATGACTATGTCTTGGTCTAATGTAAGTGTTTCTCCAACTTAAGGCTTTCACTAACCTTCTGTATGATTTTTGTCAAATCTGTGAACCACTTGTGTTTTTATTTATTTCATATTTTCCGTAAATCAACTCAAGTTTAAAGTCCACATTTAATATTCATGAAACTTTTTTTTGCATATGGACTAGTTATCTTTTTCTAATATTCAATAAAATAAACAACTTTTAAAATATGAAAATATTCATCCAGGTGCCACCCAAAACAATCTCACCTGTTTCAGTGGCCCACATAGCATTGCTTGGGGAATACCAATGTTCAGAACATTCTTTTAAGCTCTTCTCTCTCCTTCTTAGATTCCTTTGCTCTAACAAAAGTTTATATACATGAGAAAAGAAACAAGCACTGTTAGGTATTAGGGAGAGAAGTGGTCTTAATTTTAAAGAACTCACCCCACCCTTTCTCCCCCAGGCTTGTTTTCATAGGATACTAGCATTTCTGAATTCACAAGTGACTCACTCAGTCAAGGTTGACTATACCTTGACCCCACCAGTTTTCTCCATCTGTTAGTAAACATTACTTAAGAGAACTGTGGAGGGGGAATATTGGAAGATAAAGAAACACCCTGTATGTTACAGCACAGAATGATGATGGAAATTTGTGAGTGAGGGCTGCACTCTGGAGGCCCCATGGGACAAAATTGGCCATGGCCCAGCCTCACAAAGCATCTCAGAGTCACTGAGATTTGAATAGACACAGAGTTGAAAGGATTCTAGAGAAATGGCTCGTCTCATTTCTTATAAATGGGGCGACTGAGGCCCAGAGGGGCAAAACAGCCTGTCTAGGATCACACTGTGAGTTGGTGACAAAGCTTGGGGCTTGGCCTGTGCACCCACACCTCTGCTGCATTTATCTCACTATCTCAGAAGCGTGGGAAGGAAGGTTTCATGCTGGGAGTCACAGGACCCTGGCATTAGAGATAGCTTCTTTCCAAAGAGGAACAGGCTCCAAACAGCCACTCAGCCAAGATCTGAGATCACCAGTGTGATACCCTGGGAATGACAGAGATGAGAGCCCTGGACGGAAAGTTACCCTGGACAAGCCCACTTATGACCTGAAGCCCCCTTCACTGTTTAGGGGACTTTTGGCCTTGACATGAGCATAAAGCATTGATGATTTGATCCTCTGATGCCCTGGTGCCCTCTATCCCTATTCAGAAGACTTCTGCTCTAGAAACCATATTCAAAAGCATATCCATGTGCTACCTTTCATAGCTGTAATGAGTAGCCTTGAAATGTCCCATGATCCCATAACCAGAGAAGCCCAGGCTAAATACCAAGTAGAAATTCTGAAGCTCTGAGTTTTGATCTGTTCCCCCCCCCCCTGCATTTAGGCTGAATAATTGTAATAAAACCTTAATGATTCTTCACAAATTTTGCATCTCTGCTGCCATAAACGTGACTTGCAGATGTCAAAACTACCAACCAACAATTCAGAAATCACTTACTGAGTATTTCTCTGCTCCAGCAGGCTTTGGGATGCAAAGATGATCAGGGAGGGTAGTGTCTGCCCTGGAGGACATCACAGACCAGTGGAATAGCACACCAGAGCAGAACCTCCACGTGATAACTCAAGGATCACCTCCTCCAGGGAGCTTCCCCACACTCCCCAGGGAGAATTAGTAGAGGCCACCTCTGGTTCTCATAGTACCTTGGACAGCCCTCTACTGCTCTTCACATTGTTTTTTGTGGTTTGTTTTGGGGTCTGTTGCATCCCTAGATAGTGAGCTCCTGGAGGGCAGGAGCTTTGTTTTATTCAGCACTGTGTTCCCAGAGTGTGGTATGAAGTAAGTGGCCCTCCAACATCCTTTTATGTGGGAGGTACAGACACGATCCTAGGGAAGAATACAGTAGGGAAAAATACCATGTGATGCAAACCAGGCAGCTGAGTATCTTGGATGGCTTGACAGGAAGAGCATTTGAACGAGGGTTTGAAAGGCAAGTAGGAGTTCCTGGGAGCTGTTCTGGTACAGCCTGAGAAGTGACTGTGTAAGTGACCCTCAGACCTCGTTTGAGTAAGCCCTTTTCCTGCACCTGTAACCTTTTTAAGGGGGAGACACACATTTTCAGTGAGTCTGGATATTTCATTTAGGTAAACTAGGTGTCTGTTTTCTTCTGGGTCAGTTGTTAGTTACTTGTTCATTAATTTCTAGCTGTGACTGTTAGTGTTAAAAATACATAGAAATGGTAGGTTGGGGGCTGGCTGGGTAGCTCAGTTGGTTAGAACGCAGTGTTGTAACAACAAGGTCAAGGATTGGGATCCCAGTACCAACCAGCCACTAAAAAGAAATGGTAGGTCAGGGTGTTTCTTGTCAAAACCACTTCTGAGCAAGCTTCATAGGAGTTCCAAGCAGGGAGGTCACATTGATCCATGTACACATGGGGACTATGCTTAAAACTTCTTCAGGAAAGAGGGGCATAGGGCATACCTCTGAATGGGATTTTGTAGTTCCTGAGAGGACAGTGTTGCAACCTGTCCCCAAATCCCCCTTTTCTTTAGCACTTATTTTCTAACAGATGATATCACTTATTAATTTAATTAATTATCATCTGTTCCTTCTTGCTAGAATGTAAATTCCATGAAGGCAGAAATCTTTGTTTTGTCATTAATGTATCCCATGTACCTAGAAAAGTGTCTGTCACATATTAGATGCCCAGTGAATACTGAATATTGATATGAATGAATATATTGAATGAATGAATGAATGCTTTACTTCTGCCTCAGGTCTGAGCCCAGGTAAAGGGAAAGGTAGTTGTCCTAAGAGGAACGGTACTCGGGACTGGAGAGTCATTATTATTTCAGCCAAAAAGCCATCCTCTGTGATGTAGGCTGCTTCCTTTCAAATTGCGGGGCTGATTTGTGTCCCACTGTGGATGTCATGAACATATACAAGCTCACAGAAAAGGCAATGCCTGAAAAGCACTCTAGTCATTTAAGTAGCTGATGTTTGCATGCATTCTTCATCAAAGGAGGCAGCTATGGTGCAGTCCCTAAGAGCACTGTGTCAGGAGACCCGAGTTCAAATCCCAGATCTGTCCATTTCTAGCTCTGTGATTTAGGGTCACTCATTAGCCCTACCCAGATCTCAGTTTCCTCGTAAAATAGGGGCAGTAACCCCTTCTTCACAGTGTGCCATGCACCGTGCCTCCTGATGCCCAGGAGGCCCCCAATGGGCAGTGTCAAGCCTGTGGAAACCCTCCAACAGGGCGGCAGTTTGGGTGGGTTCCATGAGCCTGTTTCCACGCCAGTCTCTGGCTCTCCCCAGGAACAGATCCAGCAACGCCCCGTCAGTTTTGTTAGGGAGGACTGTGCAGCACCCTCCCCTCCAAGCCAAATCCCCAGTAAGTCAGGAAGATGTATGTGTTTTAAAACTTCGGGAGGTCTGCTTTGGATCACCCTGGAGCTGCGGCTTCCCAAGCAGCTGAGAGTGAAGGGAGGCAGTCCCTCTGCTGTGTAGCTTGCACGCGCCCCCCACAGGGGCAGCCTTCACTCGGCTTCAGCGGCCGTTGACTTTTAAATCATAAAAAGCCGCTCTATATACAGTTTACTCTGTTGCTAGAAGGCAGCGGAACATAGGTATTAAAAAAAAGCAAAGAAAAAAAAAAAAAACCCAGAAGAAGCAGCCGTTAATCCCACCAGGCTTCTGGGCACTGGAGTAGTTGTGGATGACAAAAGTTAATTAGAAACATGAGCAGCTTAACTGAAAACACTTGTGACAATTGGAAGGGCAGCCTCTCTGGTTGGAGAAATTTTCCTAGGGAATCGTTGCAGGAGAAAGTGGCAGCTGCTAGGTAAGTCATGTCATCGTGACTTTGCAGATGCGCTCTTTGGGGAAGAAGGGGCATCTGTCTGCTGTACACGCTGGGTGTGGGGCATGGGTGGGCATGGGCACAGGGCCGAGATGCGATGTGCCTTCCCTGCCACTTTCTATAACAGCCAACCTTCCTTGGGAGGTAGGACTACATCATTGTGAGCACTGTCTGAAGAACGGGCTGCAGTTTTCTTTTCTGTGATGCTGGGCCACTGTGGGGGGCTAGGAGAGCTCTAGCGTGGAGCCCACCCTTCCGAGAATAATTCTGGCTCTAGTTTGGAAATATTTTGAGGCTTTTCTGAGAAAAGGCTGGCTAGGGAGATACTCCCTGAGTGCCAAGGGGTAGCCTTGACTTTCAGATAACGTATGTGTGTGTTTCCTTGCCTATGGTGAAGCTATGTACACAGATTATACTCTTAAACAAAAAAGTCTTTTTTTAAAGTCCAGCCTGAATCATGTTTGCAACTCTTTAAAAGTGCCAACAGAGGAATAACTCATATGCTGCGGTGGGATTTTGCAACTTCTGTGGGTAATTGTTCTTCTCTAAAGATTCTACTTTGTTTCTCCTTTTCTATTCTTTTGGTCTGTTTTATTTTAATATCTCTGCTACATTGTTTCTTCAAGTTGTATAATTCTTGATTCTTTTGATTAACTGGGAATCAGGCTGTGTGTTGAATAACAGCAGGTAATTCCTACATCTTTCCTACACCACCATAGCGGTGGTGTGGGGTTTTGTTTGTTTTTCCATAGATTATATTCGTAATTATGCTTTGTGTGTGTTACTGTTAAGATCAGCATGCATTTGCACAGCACACACCACCAAATTGTGACAGGTGGGGCAGAGAGGGGGACATGAATGGTGCATGACGATTTAACCACAGATGGTCCACAAAGCTGGTAACAGAACTTCGCAGCATTCGATTTGGGAGTGATTGGCTATGTCCCTATGGCCGACCCTCCCTGGTCTTTAGTAAGGGTCACCCTATGCGACTCAGTTCTTTTCTTCTCTGTCTCTGCAGAGCCATTGGCAAGCTCAGCCTCCTCCCACCTCGGAATGAACGAAAATGCACCTGCTTCCTTGGAGAGCGGCAGCAGCTCCACCCCCGCTAATTGCAGTGCCTCCTCGGCCATCCCGCAGCCCAGCGCGGCCTCCAAGCCCTGGCGTAGCAAGTCCCTCAGCGTGAAGCACAGTGCCACATCGGCCATGCTCTCAGTCAAGCCGCCCGGGCCCGAGGCCCCCAGGCCCACACCCGAAGCCGTGAAGCCAGCCCCCAACAATCAGAAGTCCATGCTGGAAAAGCTAAAACTTTTCAACAGTAAAGGGGGATCCAAGGCGGGTGAGGGCCTGAGGTCCCGGGACACAAGCTGTGAGCGGCTGGAGGTTCTGCCCAGCTTTGAGGAGAGCGAGGAGCTGGAGGCTTCCGGGCGCACCCCCTCCACATTGGGCCCCGTAGCCAGCAGCCCCAAGATTGCGCTCAAGGGCATTGCCCAGAGGACTTTTAGCCGGGCTCTGACCAACAAGAAGAGCTCCCCAAAAGGCAACGAGAAAGAGAAGGAAAAACAGCAGCGTGAAAAGGAAAAGGAGAAAAGCAAGGACCTCACCAAGAGAGCCTCGATGACAGACAGGCCGGACCTCAAGGAAGAGCCGAAAGAAGACCCCAGTGGAGCAGCCATGACCGAGATGCCAAAAAAGTCCTCCAAGATCGCCAGCTTCATCCCCAAAGGGGGGAAGCTCAATAGTGCCAAGAAGGAGGCTGCAGCCCCTTCCCACAGTGGAATACCAAAACCAGGAATGAAGAGCATGCCCGGGAAATCCCCAAGTGCCCCAGCACCTTCCAAGGAAGGGGAGCGGAGCCGGAGCGGGAAGCCGAGCTCGGGGCTCCCCCAGCAGAAGCCCCAGCTGGACGGCAGACACTCCAGTTCCTCCTCTAGCCTGGCGTCCTCAGAAGGAAAAGGCCCAGGTGGGACCACCTTGAACCACAGCATCAGCAGCCAGACCGTCAGTGGGTCGGTCGGGACCACCCAGACCACAGGAAGCAATACCGTCAGTGTTCAGCTACCTCAGCCCCAGCAGCAATACAACCATCCCAACACTGCCACGGTCGCACCTTTTCTGTACAGGTAGGAGCAGCCACTGCCCGCCCCTCCTGGGTCATTAGGCACAAGAGCCTTTCTGGTTGATTCTGAGTGTGAAGGCGGGATCCCCACTACCCTCCAGGAGCATGTAAGCAAATAGCTAAGGTACCATGTGGCAAGCTCCTTATAGAGGTATACAGTGTGCTGGAGGGAACAGTTTGTGCAGCTTGGTGGGGGAGGGTGGGAAAAAGCTAAAGAGGGGAAGTAAAATGTGAGCTGACCTCAGCATGAGTAGAAGTTCCCTAGTCATGTTAGCCTGACCCCAGGCTTTTTAGCAGCAGCAGCATGAGCAAAAGGCCTGAATGTGCAGGATGGGTGGTTTGGTGTCACCCAACAGGACCCAACATTGGCCTTAACACATACTAAAATCCCCCAAAACATAAAAACCACCTTGCTGAATACCTGAGATGACTTCTTACGGCAGTGTTTACCTTGAACTTCCAGATCTCGTAGTCATTGCTGCACAGGGGATTTTTTTGAAAGAGAGGGAGTTAAGGGAAAGGGTAATGGTAAGGGAAGGGCTGGTTCTAAAAGAACAAAAGAAACCATGTTGTACTGAGGAGAGAAGCCTGGGTGTTTGTGTGTGACTCTCCTTCTGTCATTTATCTGCCCTCATCCCTGTCTCCTTGATGGCACATCTGTGGGAGACCGTGTGCAACCAGGTGCTCTGGGTGGTTCTGGCCTACACCTCACACCTCTGCTGAATGGGGCACACCAGCTCCCAAGTGCTACATGCTACCTGTGGGTGAATCCACTCCAGGCAGATGGAAACTCCCAGCTCGATCCTGTGCTAGAGATGTGCAGTGCATTTGGCCACACTGCACTGTTGAATAGTAACTAATACCTGTACATAGCAAAAGGGGGCTAGTGGTTGAGTGTCTAGACACTTACTTTACAGCTCTCACCCTAAGTGTGTACACATACACAACACAAATACACAACACTCATACACCGATAAGTGTCGATGCACATCGACAGTCATCTGTAAGTACGGACACAAGTATATATTCATATATAAAATACAAATGTACATCTGCATACCTGTATTTATACACCTGTATAAGTACCAGACTAATGCCCATACTTTCAGCTTGCTATGTTTACATGCTTCCCCAAAGAATTGGATATTCCTTCTCTCCCTGCCTGAATTGTGGGCTCTGTTATAATTCCTGCCTACAGCTGGTGGAGAGCCTAGCTTGAGCGATTTCAGAGCAAAGCCAGCCAGCATTCAGCCAGAGAGGGAATGGCAGGCTTTGCCTAGTCCGTCTTTCCTTTTCTTCTGTTCGCCCTCCTCTTCCATGAGGTCACACTTATCTTCTTTAATTGGGGGACAGTCATCATTTTATTAAATCAAGTCGTCAGCTCCGCTAACAGTCCTCTTGAGAGTGCCAAGGCTTAGGTAATGACTCAGTTCGTGGACATCCATGGCTTTTAATACAATTGTTCTCTGAAGCATGGAGACGACTGAATAGCTCCCCATGAAATTTTTATAATTCCAGTAGCATTAATAGTCAAGGTAATAATATATTCAAGCTACTATTCACAGATTCTTGATTTACATTTTCAAAATTAAAATAAAGGACCGTCCTTGATCACCAGCAATCCCACTTCTTCCTTTGGGGGGCGGGGGGCTGTAATCATTTGAAAGATTGTAAAACATTTAACCTCTTTTCTTATTTCAAGCTTTTCTATGAGAGGAAAAGCTCGTAATGATAACGAGTACTTGTCTGACAAACAGGAGGAAAGGAAAACGTCTGGGATGTGTATCTGTCAAGCCCCACTTTAATGCTAATGCTCACTCTGGGTAATGTCCTTCTGGCCCCTGAGGTGCCTTCCTCTTCAGGTGAGCCAAGGAAGAAAGGCTGGAAAGAAGAGCACTGGGATAGGGGTCGGGACACCTGGGCCCTGTCCTTTATCTCCTCACGACACCCTCTCTAGTCTTGGGCACTGGCTGCAGGCACAGCTATTGAGAGTGCACTGAGTGTGAGCAGAGACTCTGCCAAGGGCTTTCCATGTCTTAGGTCATTTAATTCTTCCCGCAGCTCCATGAGCTAGCTCTTTTAAAATCCCCATTCTATAGATGAGCAAACTGAAGCTTAGAGTCATTATTTTGCTCCAAGTTGCGGAGCTAGTAACTAGAAGAGCTTGTGTTTAAACCCGAGTCTGTCTAACTAGAGAGACCAGGCTCTTAACCACCATACTGTCTTGACTCTAAATCACTTCCTCTCTCTGAGCTTCATTGTCTTCATCTGTAAAGCAACGAGATGAGACTAGATGAGAGGATTTCTAAAAAATGGTTTGTGCTTACGTCCTTCTCTAAGATTCTCTCTCAAGTTTGTGGCTCACTGTGCATATCTTCATTGTCTTCATCTGTAAAGCAACGAGATGAGACTAGATGAGAGGATTTCTAAATAATGGTTTGTGCTTACGTCCTTCTCTAAGATTCTCTCTCAAGTTTGTGGCTCACTGTGCATAACTTGCAATGCTTCCCAGAACCTCTCAATGGTAAAGATGTTAGAAATGTTAAAAAAGATGTCATTTCTAAAAAATCACTTAAATGAATTATATGTATTAGTTCAGAAGTAACAGTGGATACCTCTATCACTTTATAATTTACTGTTTTTGTGTCATAGCCCGTTTAATTTTTGTAGAAACAGAGGAGGTTGCTCATGTTATCTTCTCCATACAGATAAGGGCACTGAGATTTAAAGAGAGGAAGTTACTTAACTCATATTCACCAGCTACCAAGTTATGAACCTTAGCCCTGGAGCTAAATGTTCAGGCTCCAAGTTTAATGTCCCTTCCAGTACCCAGCATCTCTGGAGACTTAATAATTTCTCATTTAATCCCATCAATACACCCTCTTGAGTGCCTGCCCAACATATGAACTTGAAATAACCATTGCCTTCAGAGAGCTCTTTATCTGAGGAAATATTTACTAATAAGATCACACTGCAATAAATAGGCAACAGGAGAATGAGGAGATGCTATAGAAACACACAAGAGCTGGAGGGATCAGCTGGCAGAGAGTCAGGGAGGGCTCCCAGACCAAGATGACATGGGAGCTGCGTGTTGAAGGCAGCAAGCCAAGGAGGAGGAGAGGGGCCTTCAGGCAGAGGTCGCAGTTACTACAAAGACAGAAGAGCTGAGGGCATGGGATGATGGGGAATGGAGAGAAACCACATATGGGTAAAGCATGGGGGAGAACTGTGTATAAAGGGTGGGAGTGGCAAGAGATAGGGCTAGAAATAAAGGAAGGAAGAATTCCATGACCTGGGGCATTATTTATCACAATAAGGAGTTCAGACCTTATTCTGTGGCTGTGGAAACCATTGGAGGCCTTTAATCAGAGGCTGATGTTATCACATCAGTGTTACAATGATTAGTGGAGGATGGTCTGGGGAGTAGACCAGATTTAGGAAGAGTCTAGCATGGAGCTCATGAATTCAGATGCTTGCGTGGGCCCAAAAAGGTAATGCGAATGGTGGCCCAGGGTGAGTGGGGCTGTGGCAGGGGGAGTGCTATGCTTCTCTAGAGAGCACAGCCACCACCTGGCACCAGCAGGTGGCGCCCTGCAAGAACCAGAGCTCAGACTTTCCAGACTTATTTTTACTAGAAGGCAGAAATCCAGATATTTCTTGTGAAGTCTTTTAATTTTTGAATGTTGAACTAATTCAAAAACTTTAAAATACTATGCAGACCAATAAGAATACATCTTTGGGCTGTTTCCTATGCCTGGCTGCCATTTGCAACCTCTAGGCTAGAGGTGGAGTACCTGTTTCATAGTGCTTATAGGGCCTGGGCTAAAATGATGAGAGCTTGGACTCTGGCCAGGGGTGGAGAGGAGCACTGGGATTATGAAAATCCTTTAATGGTAATTACAGGAGTTGGGAACTGATGGCCTCAGTAGAGGGTAAAGGAGGGAAGAATAGGTGGATGATTTGGGGTTTATCAGTACATCCCCCACACTCTGTCCACGTTCTTGCAAACACTTTCTGTATAGGCGTTGCAATCTGGTTGAATTATCTCAGGATGCTAATGTATTAATAGTGTTAGAGGGTTATGCATCTGAGTGTAATTGTGCATTTACATGCCATGCTGAACTGAGCAGAGGTAACTGCGGCAAGAAGACATGGCATGAAGCCATTGCCTCAATTTGCTTGACAAATAAGGGCATGGAGGAGGTTTGGGGAAGTACACATTTCAGTCAAGTGTTGAAATAACGATCAATGAGACCTTTCATGTCAGGAGATCTAAGCTTTGAATCAGAGACCTGGAGGGCAAACACACCTGCTTGGCACCCACTCTCAACTGATTTTACAGTCACTTTTTCAGAGAGAGCCATGTCAGGAGGATTTGGGGTGGGGAAGCAGGATGGGGGTTGTCAATGGAGTCATCTTCATGCTTGACTTGCTGGCATTGCTGGTTACTTAGAAGTTGTTCCTTGGCATAGGTTAAATTATCCAAACCACCCAGTACCCTCCAGCATATGCCTGGCTAGACCTAGCTCCCTGTGGGGGATTCAGAGAAGCATCCCCCAGCAAGGGATTGCAGAGCCTCCTTTTGAGTGATGAATATTTCATCTTTTACAGTTCGGTGGCTCTCTCTGTTCCTAGGACATTGCTCCACATGTGGCTGATGAATTATTTAGCGTCAGTCTGCTGGTCTGCTCTGTTCTAAAGCTTCTTGTTGAAGAAGGTGATTGTGAGTGCTGTGGTCAGGCCACAGTGGTCCAGATGTAGTAGTTGCCTCTCGTAACAAGTGTGTCTGCTTTGGTTTGTGTGCGAAGGTCCCAGACGGACACTGAAGGGAATGTTACTGCCGAGTCCAGCTCAGCGGGTGTGAGCATGGAGCCCAGCCACTACACCAAGAGTGGACAGCCTGTTTTGGAAGAACTCACTGGTGAGTATGGAGCCCCAGAAATTCTGTGTGTGTTGGTGACGAGGCCTCCCATGCAGCCACCTGCTGGAACAGCATGAACTCAGCTTGATTTAAAGTTGCTTTACTGGTATATTGGTTGATGGGCCAAACTTTTTTTCTGTCTTTTCTTCTTATTTTCCTTCTTTCTTCCCTTTTCCCTCTAACAATCTCCTCACTTCTCCCCAGAATTGTAAATAAGTATCTTACCTATTGGCAAATCCTATTTTTAAATAAATAGGATTCATTTAGAGGCTCTGGACTGCTTTGTTTTTCATCAAAGTTGCTTTTCAACAAGATTTGGAATTATAAAAGATTGGATTTTTTTTTTATTCCTGTATGGAAGCACTGATTAAAAATGTGTTCTTACCCTTCTCTAAGATTAATTGGAAAGAAGGTTGTAGCATGCTTCTTTTACTAAAAACAAAAAAAAAATTAAATTTAATTAAAACAACCTAGACAATGATGATGTCAGGGATACTATACTATATATTAAGATAAAATTTGCAGTTGTCATATAGTTAATCTTACAAACATTTATTTATTGATGTCATACTGTCACATTCTTAATTTAAAGAAGAAAAATTACACCTGAATTAGAATTCTTACTACAGTGCATTCCAAGCTACCATCTTCTGATCTCTCTTCCGCTTTCCCCAACTCTGCGTCCTGTGCTCCAGCAGCTTCTAATCACGGAAATGGGTGGTAAGCCACATAATTAGCAGTGGCTGTGTCACTTTTCTCTTTTCTCATCTTACCACTTCCAGAGTTGGGTTAAAAATTGAATCCATTTTACAAATCCATTTATTAGACTAAATATCCATGACCACGCCATTTTAATAGCCACATGACAGCTGTGGAATTGTTCTGCGGCCCATGTGATTGAATCTCACCCATCTCACCATTAGCTCTGAGTATTAATTTCACAGGATCTGGGTGATTTAACTGTTTCCTTCTGGTTTCACTGGCTGGGCACAGTGATGGTGCAGAGATTTTTCAAGCCATTTGTTAAGTGATTCATCTTAGAATGGTTCAGAGTCCCACATTTGGGATTAATTTTGTTTCCTTCTTATGTGAGTACATGGATAGCACAGGAAAAGGACTGGCTATGAGGAGAAGGGTGTGGAGTTCAGATGACTGCTCAGGTCTCCACACACATTCCAGATCGTGTTCTTATATGCACACATCAAAGAGCCAGGCCAGCGCATCAGAGTCCGATGTGGATTAGATGTGTGTCCTCTGGAGTAGTGTGGATTCATGTCAGACATTGAGTCTCACCAAAATCCACATTTGAAAAGCAAAGCATGGATAGCACAGGAAAAGGACTGGCTATGAGGAGAAGGGTGTGGAGTTCAGATGACTGCTCAGGTCTCCACACACAATCCAGATCGTGTTCTTATATGCACACATCAAAGAGCCAGGCCAGCGCATCAGAGTCCGATGTGGATTAGATGTGTGTC
The DNA here is from genome assembly GCF_000696425.1 of Galeopterus variegatus. Lineage (NCBI taxonomy): Eukaryota > Metazoa > Chordata > Mammalia > Dermoptera > Cynocephalidae > Galeopterus > Galeopterus variegatus. Next base: position 61,169 of record NW_007733795.1, read on the forward strand.
CTGTGGAGTAGTGTGGATTCATGTCAGACATTGAGTCTCACCAAAATCCACATTTGAAAAGCAAAAGCAGCAGCCAGAGAAGATTCTATATATTACTTAGATTTCAGAGTGACAGATTGCAGCCTGTGATCTTCTCTTAATTTCTCTTTTTCTCCTGAAGTCTCCTCTGCACAAGGACTGTACAGAAAGAAAGAGATCAGAAAGCCTGAGATGCTGTCAGTTGGTTTTGGGAGCAGACTTGTGCAGCCGGTAGTGCTTGATCATGCACTCTTCAGTGTTAAATCAAATGGTACTGGTTGCTAGTGAATATTCCTCGGTGAGGGTGACTTATCTTTACATCCAGCCAGTAGAAATCACCTGTGGGACTGTGCTGGGTATTTTTTTTTATGGAGACACTGAACAGTAGCACGAGGTTGAATTTAACCTACCCACAGCTTATCCCCTGAAATGACAGTGAACAGGTGTATTTAGAAATGGACATTTATGAGACTATTTGATGAGTTGCTCAGTTCTTCCTCTTGCTTATGCAGACAGGTGGATTTTCCCTTGGTGCATTGTCATGTACATAGCATTACACTTGAAAAATGCATCTTGGATTGTAGAGTTAGAAGGAACCACACACACCTGCTTATTATTCAGTCCATGAATCCCTTCTATAGCTTATTGATGGGTTGTCTTTCAGCCTCTGCTTGAATGTTTCTTGTGACAGAAAGGTTGTTCCTTCATAAGGCAGCCCTTCCATATTTTTTGCTGGCTTTAACAGATAATAAAGTTCTTTATTCTTTCATTTCCAGTCCCCCTGGATGTAATTCAGCCTCCTGAAGTCTACAGGCAATTTCCGTTCTTTTCTATGTAGCAGTGTCTGCCTTCAGCCTTCCTCTTGCAAGTAAAAATCCCGGGTTCCTTCCATGTTCCCTTTGTAACACATTGACATCCTCCAAACTCAGTCATTTTTGGTTAGAATGTGGCACTCTATCTATCTTGGCCAGTGGCTTGAGAGAGGGCCATCCTTGGCAAATTGAAGATCATTGCAGGTAGACGTGGAATAGCTTACACAGTTTTTAAGATCTCTATATGAACTGAGTGGACCCTGCTGTTTCCACTGGAGCTCAGTTGTGTTTTTACTTTGTTCAGGCTGTGAGTTGGTGGGGAAATCTTACATCTAGGCCATCATCCAAAGAGGCATAATTGGCAGTTCAGAATGTGATCACCTAAGCAAGGCAGGTGGATCACTATTTTGAGTTTCTTCATTACCCTTGGGATCTGCTGTAGTGTAGGGCTCCACACTAGCAGACATTTCCCAACAGGACCCCCAAGAGGGAACAGGACACTCACATCAGTCAGCCCTCATTTTGTGCTGGTACATCATAGGTGCCATCTCATCTGACTGGTGTACTAACCCTTCTGTGGTGGAGCGGTTTATCCCCATTTTCCAGATCAGATTCAGAGATGTAAGTGAGTTGTCCAAGGTCAAGTGGACGATTCAAATCTTTATCTGTGGGAATGCAAAGTCCATGCCTTTCCTTGAGCCCCACACTGACCAAACATTTGCTGGACAATCAATATTTCTTAGGTACTTACAGATTTGTGGAGGGGCTACCAAAACTCCATCTCAAAGATCTTTGAATTTCTAAAGGAGAGTTAAGACAGGCAAATATGTCATTAATAGAGACATGGATAAGTAAATACAGTTATTATACTTTTTGTGTATGATTAAGTTAATTAATGGAGGTAATTTGAAAACCTGTACCTAGACTTAACTTCATAATAAATGTTACTATAGGGTCTAGAGCTGCCCAAAGGATCAGTACCTTTTTGGCAGTCTTCCATAGATAAAATGTGGCCAAACTGGCAGTAAAAGGTATTTAATTGATGGCCCGGAGATAGATGCAATTATATTCCTCCAAGTCCCTTAGGGGAAGATAAAATAGACATTCATCACTGCTTTCATTAAAAAACACATATTTACATGCATGTATTTTAAAGAATTGGGTGGGAAATGCAAGTTTGACCACTTTTCAGATAAGAGAAAAATGCCTTCCAAGTTTCTCTGGGTTAGAAAGGAGGAGAAAATTGAAAACACTTGCATTTTCAAGGATAGAGAGTTTATTACTATAGTAAATTTCCTACATAAAATTACGTATCTTTCGTTTAATCCATCCCCCAGCCTCCAGGTACCACCATGCTGAGAACAACCTAAGGAAGCTATCAATCTCAGAAGAAAAGTTAATCCTATGACATTTCTTAGCTGCTTATTGCCTTGTTAATGACAAGTGTTGGGAGTTCTACTTCGTGTGTCATGTAAATTCCACTCGTACTGTGTTCTGTATGGAGCTTTCTTGTTGCTCAACACTTGAAACTGGTCACAGGCTTTTAAAGACCCTTCACTGTGGTTCCTCAGTTATCTCAGCCATTCTTGCAATTACTCTGAGGGGGAAAATGTTCAATTCTTTTCAACGTTATTATAGTTACTTCCCTTCTCCTCTTTCCCATGTAAGGCCAAATGAAACAAAATAGCCAGAGAACCCAAAACAAGGCTACGCCTAGAGGGCATGCAGCATTTTAGCTTGTGTGTGGCATATTTCTCTGATAAGTTAACACCAACTTGAACTCTGCTTGGCAGAGTATCTTGTGGAGAATCATGCTCAGAGACTGGAAGGCTGTGGTCCTGCCACAGAGAAACCCAGCTGTTTCTTGATAGCTCCATGCTCTGGTGCTGGCCTGCACTGAGTGCTTACGGCGGGCACTGTGCGAAGCCATCTCCAGGCCTGATCATGTTTTGTCCCCACAACTGTCCTTTGACATTGGTGTTGTTACTATGCGTGTTTTAGGAAAGTGGAATCTGCAGGACAAAGAGGACTAGCACCTTCCCCACAACCACATAGCCAATAAGTAGAGGAGCTGGAATTTGAGAGGACATAACCCATCTAGCAAAGAAGGTTGAACTCTCTCTGTAGAAATATCTGTGATTAATAAGTGCAGATCTTTTAGTCACTGCCAGCTGTTTTTGTAAAGTGGGGCCTGCAGACAGCTACATATGTCACCAGCAGGTGAGAGAGAACAGTATGCCTTGCACACTTTTGCATGGGCAGAAAATGATTCCAGAGATGTGATTGGGTCTAACCTGAGGATGTCGTTATTGGAGATGATGTGAAAATGTGTTCACATCTCAGACTACGTGCTTCACTTCTCCCCCAAGTTAGTCGGGAGGTACCTGGACCAAGATTCTCCTTGGATTAAACACCTCCTTTGGGCATCCATTCAGTCAGTCATTCATTCTCAAATTCTTGTAATGCACCCATGGTGAGCCACACGCTGAGCCTGGAACTTGGTTATGGTCACAGACATGGCTGCTACTCTTATGACGCTCATGATCTATCAGAGAATCAAACTAGTCTTAATCTTTGTCTTTCCAGCGGAAGATCCTGAGGCTCGGCGGCTGCGGACAGTGAAGAACATTGCTGATCTGCGGCAGAATTTTGACGCTCATGATCTATCAGAGAATCAAACTAGTCTTAATCTTTGTCTTTCCAGCAGAAGATCCTGAGGCTCGGCGGCTGCGGACAGTGAAGAACATTGCTGATCTGCGGCAGAATTTGGAGGAGACTATGTCTAGTTTACGTGGAACTCAGGTTACACACAGGTATCTATGGTGTGAATTATTTTACTGAACTTGCTGGTAATTTGATTTTCACTGCTTCTCCTGTGTTCATGCTACTAGCAAAGTGATTTGCTTAATATTGAAATAAATAACCTTGTTTCCCAAATGTTCTGGAATTCGCAAAGAATGTCATATAACATGCAGAAGAGAAGTATGGGGAACAAAAATTAGTATAGACAAATTCCTCCCCAAAGCAGAAGGTTGCTAAATCCATTCAACAGAGGATATTGTAGAACAGCTCTATATAAATTTCACCTAACTTGCATTTTCCAAAACTATATTGTGCTGTTGAAACAAGTAGGTGAACTGTATTTGACCTGTGTGATAAATTGAATAACTTGAATTCCTACCCAGTCTTCTGATATGCAACACTCTGTAATATTGTTAGTCATGCACATGCATAAAACACATAAGGAAATATTTATAAAAACTTATGGCCACGTTTAAAGTATGATTTAGTTGGGTGAAACCTAGGATTACATTAGAAACGTTTATCAGGTTGTTTTCATTGTTGAGCAAGAAGTTGAAGAGGATGTAACCCCAGGACGTCCTTCATGATTTTGGCAGAACGAGGTTTTACAGTTTGTTTGGCTTTGAAAATCAACAAAAAGTCCTAGTTACCCCTGCTGAACTCCCGGAAGTCTCCTTTGCTTCTCCTATTTCATTTTCTTTGATAAATGAATATAGCAAGGAGACCACAGGGATTCTCCACCCTCAGCAATTTTGGCAGATCGGGGTTAACCATTGTGGGTTCTATCGTCAATAGGATCAGAGCCTACAACCAAAGGGCCCGATATGAGGATCAAGGCCACTTACAGGATCAGAGGGAGAGAAAAACAGCTCAGTGCACCAAATTGGCTATTCCAGAGGAGCGTAAACTTGGGGGTTCCAGGGTGGTGCCCTCCTAAACCTTTAGGTATTTGAATGACCAGGAGTCAAATGCTAGACCCTGTGACTTTACGATTAGGTATGAAACGTCCCTCTTTCTACCGTAAGCACTGAAAATGGCTTAATGTTGGTACAGCTACTGGATGGATTTCTTGCCTTTGAACTGGGATGGCAATTATGACAAGAGGGAAAGTGTCAGTGGTTTCTTCTGCAGGAAGGAGTCTCACTCCCTCTGCTCAGTTAGGAAATCCCAGTGCAGTTCTGAGGAGATACAGACAATGTCTGGACTGTACCCCTAGAATCTGCAGGACTGTAGAGACAATGGAATGCAAGAGGGTCTTACCGATGGCCAAGGATGAGCTCAGTCTCCTGAAAGATTCCGTTCCATGATTTATTAGGGAACTCAAGCCCAGGCATTTACCAATCTTTTTGGTCTTTTTGGATAAAATATGGGAGAAGCAAAAGGCTAGGGGAAATGTTCGTTAGAGGGTTAGACAGTTAGGGCTCTCTGCACCTGCTCAGGTGGGAGGGAGCTGAGGATGGGAAATGTGCTATTAGGAACTCTGGGCTGGGCTGGTGCGTCCTACCCTAAGAAACAGAGCTGTGATGCAGCATCCTACAGCGAATGGGCAGGTGGGAACCTTCCCTTCCTGGATTGTTAAGAAGACTCTAATAGTTAAGATCATTTAATTAAAATATTGGTAGTGCGTGTCTTGTACCATGTTTTAGGAGGAAAAGTCTCTGCTGTGCTTTTCAGAATGTGATACAAAAGTGCAGCCTCCCCTTTTCATTTTTTTCCTTTTTTTTTTTTTTGTCTTTTTTCGTGACCGGCAACGGATCACAACCCTCAGTGTCGCGCCCGTACCAGACCGGGACCGGCAACGGGATCGCAACCCTCAGTGTTGCGCCCGCACCTTGCTCAGCCAGTGAGCGGCCAGTCTGTATGTGGGATCCAAACCCTCGGGCGGGAGCTCCACCGCACTCCCAAGCGGCGCACTATAGCAGAGCGCCACCGGGCCGGCCCTCCCCTTTTCATTTTTAACAGACACAGTACATTCATGCCTTTTGTTTTCATCCTATTCTGTATATGAGAAATATTTCATAATTCTAAAAAATTAAAGAGCATGTAAACTGCAAGGGATATTAGGCTGATCAGGGTCTAACCCAGGCTGGTTTTATGTTTTTAGCACATTGGAAACTACATTTGACACCAATGTCACCACGGAGATAAGTGGCCGCAGCATCCTCAGCTTGACAGGGAGACCTACTCCTCTGTCCTGGAGACTTGGCCAGTCTAGCCCTCGGCTCCAGGCAGGAGATGCTCCCTCGATGGGCAACGGGTACCCGCCTCGAGCCAATGCTAGCCGGTTCATCAACACTGAGTCGGGTCGCTACGTGTATTCTGCCCCTCTGAGAAGACAGCTGGCTTCCAGGGGCAGCAGCGTCTGCCACGTGGATGTCACAGATAAGACAGGGGATGAGATGGACCTGGAGGGCATCAGCCTGGACGCCCCTGGCTACATGAGTGATGGGGATGTCCTGAGCAAGAACATCCGGACTGATGACATCACAAGCGGGTGAGTACCTGGGGCCTCTCTCTTTTCACAGAGCAGGAGAAGGCTTGGCGCCTGGTCTCTTTTGCATGGCTTTAAGTTCTCCTGAGGAAATGAAAATGCCTACCTGTTTCTGCTGTCCATGCCAAAGGCTGTGTGGCATGCAGGGGAATGCTACTGGGCCATGGGTCAGAAGACCTGGGAAGTCCAGGTTTGGTCAGTAACTTGCAAGGCTCTACCAGTAGCCAAAGTGGCACTTGACCATGTTTTGTCAGTCCCTTAAATCAAACCTTGCACTGAAGAGGAATCCCAAGTCCTCAGCATGGCCTTCCTGGTCCTGTGGGATCTGGCTCCCACCTGCCTCTTAGGGCTCACTGTTCCTCCCCTTGCTTCTCCTGCTGCAGATGCTCCTTTTTTTTGTCTTTTTTCGTGACCGGTAACGGGATCGCAACCCTCGGTGTCACACCCGCACCGCGCTCAATCAGTGAGCGGACCGGTCTCTATATGGGATCCGAACCCTCGGCGGGAGCACCGCCACGCTCCCAAGCGCAGCACTCTACCGAGTGCGCCACCGGGCCGGCCCCTGCAGATGCTCCTTCTATTCCTCAGCCGCCTCCTGGCTCCTTCCTAGCACTCTACCGAGTGTGCCACCGGGCCGGCCCCTGCAGATGCTCCTTCTATTCCTCAGCCGCCTCCTGGCTCCTTCCTGCCTCAGGGCCTTTGCACTCTCTGCCTCTCAGCCTGGATTGTGTTTCCTAGGGCTTTGCCCAGCTAGTTCCTTCTTGCTGCTCACTGGCACCTCCTTGGAGGGGCCCTCCTTGACCTTTCAATTTGAAGTTATTTTGTGTCCTGCCTGCCTGCCGAGTCATCTCCACCTCCCTGTGTCAGGCTCCTTTGAAAGCTTATCACTATTTGGAATTCTCCTGATTGTGCGTTTATACTTTGCTGTCTACCTACCCACTCCTGCTTGCAGCAAGAAACACAGGAAGCCAGGATATCATCTTGCTAGCTCCCCACAGGATCCCCAGTGTGTTGTGCATAATAGTAGCTTATAAATATCGCTGAATTAACTAACACGATGAATGAAGAAAGAAACCCACCTCCCTGTTTCTCGATCTCTTCCAGCTCCCCACAGGATCCCCAGTGTGTTGTGCATAATAGTAGCTTATAAATATCACTGAATTAACTAACACGATGAATGAAGAAAGAAACCCACCTCCCTGTTTCTCGATCTCTTCCTATGTAAAGTGAAGGGGAATGATGAGATGACGCCTAAGGGACCTTCTGGGTGGAGCATGCTATGACTTTGTGCAGCATGAGGCCTGGCTTCGCTTTTAGCTCCACTTTCAGATGGCTGTGTAAACTTATGGTGCGTCTCTTTATTTCACTCACCTGGGACTTCATCTGTTCACATGACTTGCCCAGGAGTTCTCTAAGATCGTTCCCACCTCTTAAATTTTAACAATCAAAATGACAGATAAGAAGAACTGGGACTAATAATCATGTCACTCATTTTCATGAAAATAATGATCAGGAACCCGGTGGGTGAGTCAGTGTTTTAATAATTCTAGTAATAGCTAACTCTTCTGCTATGTGCCACACACTGTACTACATTTGTTATTTTATTACCTTGTTACAGTCCTTTGAGGTTGATGACATCATGACCCCCACTTTTTAGGCAAGTAAACAGAAGCCCAGGAAGGTTAAATAACTCACCCAAAGCCCTGCAGCTGTTAAAGGGCAGGGTGTTTTCCTTAACCACTGTACTACACCATCTTGCCCAACATTTTATTGCTGCATTGAAATAGCATAACTACTAGAGTTTATTTCAAAATTTAATTTTGCTTAGTTCTACTTGTATGAATAGAATTGTTCTTTTACTTAATTAAAAGCTTAGGCATAGAGGTGCTTTGGTTTTCTGCCTGGCACTTTTAGAACCATCGTAGGTAATACAGTTTTTGAAGACAGGAGCCACCAAACCCTTACAATGTAATACATTTCCACTATCTGGAATGGTTGGGAAACTTAATGGACAGATAAAAATGAAATGATCTTGCCACTTAGAGCTCATTTTGTGTTTCTAGTTTCCCATAAACATGAAAAACAATAATATCCACCTATTACTGAGTTGCACGTAATTTAATCTTTTTATTATTTAGAAGACTTTTGGTATCTAACATGGCCTCAAGGTTACCACTAACAAGTCCCATTTTAATATTCTACCAAAAAATCCTGGTTATTTTGAGATTTGTGTGTCCTGTAATAAAGAGTTTATTTTATTGTTGGACTAGTCTTAACCCTAAGTAGATGAAGGTGATGAATTTATTTTGATGTAGTGTTGATAGTGTCCACAAGGTGGAGAAACACTCAAACTGAAACACTCCAAACTGAAACTTAGTGATGTCACAGTGAGAAATGCCTGGTTTCTTTAGCTACCCAAACCAGAGCTCAAATGTTTACATTTCAGTTCCTGCGTTGTAAAGCTTACATTTTTAGCATGTGAGATAGCGCTTAGAGCAAGTATAGATAAAAGTGCAGAAATGTAAGCAAACCACCCAATTACTGAAATTGGAGAACTTTGGTCTGGTTTTTCTTCTCCTGTTCCTTTTAATGTAGAAATTTACCTTTAAAATGAGGCCACATACCCCAGATGGCACTTAATGCTCCTTCTAGTTATAACATTCTAGAACACTTGTTAAGCGTGTCTCCACTATGTGGAAATGCATGTGACCTTCTGTTCTGAGGCCAAATGACCAGTTTGCCTTCACATGCTGAGTTCAGGGCAAGTCACTTAATGTCTTTTCTACTGGCTTCTTTTTCTTCATATAAACATGACAAGTTGTAAATATTGAAAGACTGGTCATTTGTTCTATTCTTTCGAATCTTCTAAATAAGTCATTATTGAGGGAATTAACGTAGTAGAAGGGAAACAGACTGAAATATCTGACAGAGCAGAGCTTACACTCTGTCCAGCCTCTTGTGAGCTCTGTGGCATTAGGCATGTCGTTTAACTCCCCTAAGCCTTGAAGTGCTACAGTCAGTATGGTTTTTAACCTTCTCCAGTTAGGTTTCTCTTTGAGGTTATATCTGATTAATGACAAATATCTGATAAAGACACAAAATTGTAGCCAGAGTCCACATGTCTTATCAACCTGAAATATCCAGGCACATGGAAAGAGTGAAATGATTAAAGTTCTCATCCAGATGTTTATTTGGCTTAGTTGGAAACAGCCTTGATGTATGAGTAATGTATCAATCAGTACAGAGGCTCTTTTAGGAAAGTTCTTGTAAAAGTTTACAACAAGTTTATTTAGAAAACCTGATGCAGAAGTAAATTCTAGTTCCTAAAAACCTAAGACCTTTGTTTTTAAAATGACACTGTATCTTAGCTTGATATAGCAGCTATGTTTTGATGTCTCTCATTCATTTTCTTTTCTGGATATGTGTGCATGTGCACCTGTGTGTATCCTTTGATTCTGCCTGAGATAGGGCTGAACTCACTTTATTACCGTGGAGTTTAGCTAAGAAATTAATGGCAAATGCCTTCTGTCTTTGTGTGCATTTATCAAACCCCTATATTGCACTTAGTATATTATGGGCATGTCTAAGTACTTCACAAGTTGTCATCTGATCTCATCACTTCCTTTTATTAAATTGATAAATTGAGCACTGGCTGTAGTGGAAAAGAAATTCAAATAACAGATGAAGATATCTGTTACTAAGTTTTTATCTTTGAGACTAATCCATCTACTTATATTCTAAAAATTCAGAGTGCCATATGGTACAGAATAAAATTAAAGGGACAGACTTAGCATCCATATGTTTGGAAGGATTTTTTTGTCTTTTTGAAGGAGGAACTGAGTTGTATAATCTCCAAAGTATAAATATACAACCCTTCATGGAAAAAAAAATGGTCATTTAAATTTAACATCAGAAGTTTTCTCCCTCTGAGAACCTTTGATGGCTTCCCATTGCCCATGGGAACAGATCTGAACTTTTTAAGTGCATGTGGAGGCTCTTAATTGTCTTTGCTTCATCTGCCTTCTCTGACTTCCTTGGCCATACCCCACTCACACACTCCCCCACACTTCTTACTGCTCTAGGCTACCCGCCCTTACCAAAGGCTGGTTCTTGCATTTGCAGAGCTCTGTACCTTAGGACATAGTGCTTTCTCCCTGTAATTCTTTGCCCCATAATCCTATCTGACTGATCCTGAAAAAAAACACCTCCCCTGGGATGTCCTCCGGGACTCTCCCAGTCAGAGTTAGCTCTGCTCCTGTGTTTCTCGTGGCCTTGGTTCACACCCAACCTTATGTGTAAGCCTTTCACTTCATATGTGATATGTTTGAGAAGAACTGGGTGGTGTTGAGGAAAGACTATGGTCTTAAGAGGTAAACATACTTAAGATTTAATCCTGGCTCTGCCAAATGAACTGGAACAAATTCTTAACCTTTGAAAATTAGAGATAGAGCTTGAAAAGCACCTGGCAAAGAGTCTGGGATGCTTAAGAAATGTTGTGCACATGTGTGTGTGTTTTCTCCACAAAACTTAGAGATCCTAGAAGGCAGACAGTGCCCATTATTTTTCTAAACCGAGAGATTAGGACGTAGTAGGTATTTAATAAATATTTTGTGAATGGCCCATTTTCGGTGTCTACCCTGGCAGGATCATTGCCACCACCAGCTGTGAAACTCCATGGTTCTGTGTATAGAATACTAGGAAAAATTCAATTTAGCCCATGGTGGTCTTTTTGGTGTAGTGCATACCCCCATCTAGTGGTCAATATAGGATGTGATGCTGTGGTTTTGATCACTTTTAACTGTAAGAATCATTGGGTTGGTTTAAGACTCCTGGTGGTATTCAGGGCTGTGGAAGTTGGTTTTCAGATGTAGACTGACCAGTTGTCTACTGTGGGAAAGAAAGCAGTGTTGTGAGCAGTCTGGTCTCCAGTGGTGGGCTTTTGATGGCTGAAGTCTTCCCTGTTTGGTGGCAGGGATCACTCCCTCAACAGATATGCGCACGGATGCCTGCTGGGAGACTTAGTTCTTCAGAAGTTGAGGAACCCATCCCTGCTGAGTTACTTGTAGATCCCTAAATATGTCAGGATGTGTCTTAGTCAGCTCAGGCTGCGACAACACATATCACAGACTGGGTGGAAATAGATGCTTATTTCTAACAGTTCTAGAGCCTGGAAATCCAAGATCAGGGTGCCAGCATGCTTGGATTCTGGTGAGGGCCCTCTTCTTGGCTTGCAGATGGCTTACCTTCTTGCTGTGTGCTCACATGGCAGAAAGGAAATTCTGGTGTGTCTTCCTTTTCTTGTAGGAGCACTAATCCCATTGTGGGCCTCTACCCTTACGACTTCATCTAAACCTAATCATCTCCCAAAGGCTCTACCTCCTAATACCATCACATTGGAAGTTAGGGCTTCAACACAGAAATTTGGAGGGGACACAAACATTCAGCCCATCACAGAGTTTTTCATGCTTCCATGCGTCATTTGTGTGTGCAATGCCCTGTACCTTTCCCTTCACTGCCTGCCAGGTCACCTCCTCTCTGAAGCCTTCTCTGATTCCATCCAAGCAGAGACAGTAACTCTTTTCTCTGGGCTCCCTTGATACTTGATGTGCCTGTAATAGCACTGGTAGCACTACATCAGAATTAGTGTATGTATGTAGGTATGTATGTGTGATATATTGAGGAGGGGGAAAACCCCATACCTGTTTCAAGCTCTAAAGGTTAAGGTCAAATCTTTCTTGAATGCTCCTATATCTTCATTGGCTGGCACAGCGTAGTACATAGTCAATAAATTATTTGTTGAATGAGTACTACAACCAACCTTAAATATGGCAAGATCATTCACATCTCTCTAAACAAATATTTGCCTAAGACTGAAGCCCCCTTGAGCTTGAGGCTACAGCCATGTCGTCTTCCCTATTTTTGGCCATGTCTTGTACTCTCTGACTGTCCCAGACCTTTGGATTTCCTCTGTGCCAGTGAGCTTGATGTTGACAGTGCAGAAGAAACAGAAAGCTCAGAGTACTAGGGGCCATTTGCCATTGGGCTAGCAGAAGTGGGAAGTGCCCCTGCTCCCTTTTCCTTCCTCCACTGACATCAGGGCCAAGAGTGCAAGGTGTCTGTCACTACGTCAGCATAGTAAGTGGCAGGTGGTACCTTGAGTCAGAAGGACTGCACTGACAGCATGAAAGGCTCTTTCTCCTCTGGTGAACCTTTCCCAGTATCTTTGCAGGCCAGACCTGGGGCGACCTTGTTAGGCTGTTGTTCCTGGCAAACTGAAAGGAGAGGCAGCCAAAGTATTCCTACAGCCAAAATGCACCCTGGGGCCAAGATAAATGATTTTTGGGGAGGCTGTCCTGAAAGGCACTGATTCCTGGCAGTCTCCATCAGGGTTTGGCAGGCCTCTCTTAGGTTTGCAAAGGACAGGTTCTTCTTTCTCTGGGCTGATCCCACTGAAATGATCTTGGCTCTTGAAGGCTTGAGAAGTCCAGGTTGCCAGCAGCCACTGGGCTGGTGTTCATGGAATTAGGAGGATTGAACTGTACTAGAAAGGTAAAGACTCAGGCAGGGTGATCTACAGGGCCTCAAGCAAGATAGTGAAAGTGATTCCTCTAATTCACAACACTTCTGGCATGAAATGGGTGGGTGGGGGGAACCTTCTCCACACCAACCAATTCTCCTACACCAGCTGGGTGTCTTACAATTCAATTCAATTCTGACACCATCTACCTAGAGTTAGTGTAGAGGCCCCACAGGTTAGGGTCTAAGATCCACAAGACACCCCCAACCACCACTTCAGATGCCGATTGCTAGTGGGTCCCCAGGTTACCCACACTTCTGTCTAACTTGGCTACAAATCAGAGGTTCCCGTGACCCTCTCTTCAAGTTCGATAATTTGCAACAGGGGCTCTGAACCCCATAGTTTAGGGGTTTTATGGAGGTTCCATTATGTAGGCATGATTGATTAAATCATCGGCCATTGGTGATTAAGTCAGTCTCTAGCCCCTCTCTCCTCCCTGGAGGTTGAGTGGTGGGGCTGGAAGTTCCAACCCTCTAACTGCATGGTTAGTTCTTTTCGTAACCAGTCCCATCCTTCAAGAGTCACTTCAGCGGCATAAGCTCAGGTGTGATTGAAAGGGGCTTGTTAGGAATAACAAAAGACACTCTTCTCACCCTATTACTCAGGAAGTTCCAAGGATTTAGGAGCTCTATGCCAGGACCCAAGGGCAGAGACCAAATATATCTGAATAAATATGTCTCATTGTGTCACAGCTAGTCACTTGCCCCTAACGCACCACCCTCCTCTTAACACATACAGACTTAAAAAATGCAAAGAGGCTCTGAGATGAAGGTACAGGCCCAGAATAGCCCAACAGGTCGGTGATGGGGCTGAGCCAGATCCAGGCTAAGGTTCCTTCCATTCCTTTCTGTTTCCCTCAGTGTTTCCTCACTGACAGGTCTTAATGGTGTATGAATTCACAGAAACCATAAATACTTTTCCCTGTCTGATATTTTCCTTGGTCTTAAATATCCTGGACAAACACAGTGACCCGTGTTTTCCTACGCAGCTGTCTGGGTGGAGTAAGCAAGCACAGAGTCATGCAGGGGGCAGGATTAATTTCCCTGAGTGTTGCAGGACAAGTGACAGCTTTCCCTGTGTGATTGTGATGTCATCTGACGTAGGCGGTTTGGCTGATCGATGGCTCTGGCTACCAATGTCAGTCATTCCCAATGGCTGGGGAGGCATCAGCTGTACACCCCTTCCCCGTCCATGGTGGAGACACTTGGTTTACTGAGTGTGGGAAATCTGTTAGCCTTATCAGCAGCTGGGTAGGCAGCCTTATCAGAGGAAAAAGAACAGTGGAGCTACCAACCTGCTGGAAGAAAAGTTCTCCAGCATCCCCAAGGCTACTCTGTCCTCTGTCGTTGATGTTAAATTTAGTAGGCAGAGACAAGGATTAAATAAAGGTTTGCTGGGGAACAATCAGATGGAGAAATGAAGTGTGGTATAACTTTGACTTGGGCCGCCCAGACCACCTCTCCTGTCTGATAGCAAATGCCAGCCTAGTAATTTATGGAGAAGAGAGAAGAAAAAGGTGGGAAGTGTCTTCTTGAGAAATTGGGCTTAGGTCCCGATTTTTTGAGAATTTCCTAGCTTGCTTTGAGGTTTGAATACCTTCAGGCCTTTCTCCTGCATCCTGTGGGGAAGGAAAGGGAGAGGGGGACAAAAGTGGGTGCTTTGGGAAAAGGAAGTCATACCTCAGGCCCTTCTTGAGAGGTCCCTGAAGGGGCTGCTTCCTGCCTGTCCTTCCTGCCACCCCCAGTGACATCCTCCTCGTCCCATAACTTTTCCAAAACATAGGCTGTCCTGGGGCTGGAAACTGGACACCTTTCTTTTGGCCTGTCTTCTGGGGAGGCTCCAAACAAAAGGCAGTGAGATCCCATTTTAAAAGTGTTTACTGAATTTGTTGTATGCTTAAGGCCAAGGGTCAGTGGCCAAGGTCCTAATGTTATGGAGGGAAGACCATGGAACGGCACTGTGTAGATCAGTTTAAGAGTGTGAACTAAGGAGGCCGGTGAGCAAGCAATGAATTCTGTTGGAACAACTAATGGGAAACAGAGACCCCTCCTTTAGGGTAGGGGTCAGTGGAAGGAGTGTGGGCTTTGGAATCAGGCCTGGATTCTTGGCTGTGTGTTTTTGAGCAAGCTGTTTAATTTCACTGTGCCCATCTCATAGGGTTGTTGTGAGGCTTCAGTGAGATCTTGTGTGTGAACTCTCAGCCCAGTGCTGGCATGTGTGCATTAAACACTCAGCAGATGTTTACTGCCATAATGTCCACCACTGTCACCACCAGCAGCAGCTGCAGTATCTTCAGGACATGTGAGCTGGGCCTTGAAGGATAAACAAGGGGCCAGACAGACCAAGGTCAAGAGCAAGGTCATGAGGACATATGGACATGGGGCATGTTATTATGAGAATGGTGCCTGGGATGGGTCGGAGATTCAAGACTGGACGGGGCTGGACTCAGGTCAGAAGCTATTAAGAGTCCAGAGAGCAGTGGCATGGTCCTGGGTAAGGCCAAGGTCAAGGGAATAGACGTGCAGTGGGGTTAAAGAGACTTTTTGCATTAAACTCAGCCCGAAGCGGGGGCCAGTTGGACAAGGAGCTGGAAGGAGGCACAGGGGACCCCCAGATTCCAGCCTGTGTTATGACTGACGTTTGTCCTCAGCACCTTCCATCCTTTTACAGATTTCCCTCTTGCTTATTGCCACCCACCCCCTTGGATTGTCTCAGGCCTCCAGGCCACCCCTAGACCATGGCTGGCTGTATGTTTAAGCAGAGGAAGTAGCACCCTATAGTATTCCCTATAGTATACGGGGAATCATGTACTCCCTGTATAGTATATGATTCCAGGGGCTTTTGGAAAACACTAGTCGCAAAGCCTTCCAGTTCTTGCCTTGGAGAGGCCCAGGGCCCAGTGTGGGAGACGACCCTGGGCATCAACAGTTAATCCCAACACAAGGCAGGTGATGATAAATGTTAGCCTTGAGAGGCAAAATGGGGGTGCTCCAAGGTAGAGGTGAAAACAGAGCAGGTCCTGTGGGGGCCATGTATATTCTCACCTCATCCTTCTGGACAGCCAGCTGTCCCCCTCTGCAGTTGAGAATAATAATGCCTATAGTTGCAGTGGGGATTGAATGAGGTGGCACAGGCAAAGTCTAGTCCAGGGCTTGGGGCATTGTAGACCCTTCCAGAACATCCTCATAATGATGATGATGTTGCCAAGACTCAAGGAGATATAATGTGTGTGTAATACCTAGTTCAGTTCTTGGTGCAGGTTAAAAATACTCAACATATTTCGTTCTCTTCCACTGTGACTCATCCCCCAAACGTTCCCCAGTTGGTGAGAAACTGGTGAGAAGCTAATGAGACCTCTCCTTAAAGTGAGTGGGGTCTGCCATAAGACCATAACTGATATTCACATGGGAAATATGAACACTAAACACTCCAGCTGACAGCCACTGTGCTGGGTGAGAGAGCCCTGCTGTGACTTACCAGACTTAGCAAGGCTCTCCTTCCTTTCTTCCCCCCATCTGGACTGTCTGCTGTCCTGTTGGAACAGACTCCCTGCCCTTCACAGGGCTCTTCACTGGGAAGCAACATCAGCATGTTGGCATGATTCAGATTGGCACCAGGTGTTCAACTAAGGGAAATTCCACCTTGGGTCCATTAACCCACTCTACCCAGAGACTCCACACTTCAGTTGATTTAACAACTGTCTTCTTACTGCCAGGCCCATTGCTGTGCCCTGGGGAATGACAGACAAGAGGAGGCGGTCAGTGATTTGTTCTCAAGTCTGGACCATTTGATACTCTTTACTTTTTGCACCAACTTTTGATCATTCAAGGTGCTCACCAGGGTAAGCCTGGGCCCCATGAGCTCACACTTACCAATGGGCACTTATGCTCGTACGAAAGACGTATTCTAACTCTGTAGCTCTGGATGGATGGCAGGGAGTAGAGCTACCTGCACCCCTTTTGTGTGGTGGGTATCATATAACTCCCAAACTCTGGCTTTCTGTGATATTATTTTAATTTTACTAATAAACAAAATAAAGATCCAAGGAGGTAATTTTTAAGTAATTGTTTTAAGCCCATAGAAGAGATGAAAAGAATGGCCTACTATTTTGTTGTTTCTTTTCTTTTTTTACTCTGGAATCTCAGTGTGATTTGAGTGCCCCTGTTGCTTTGCTGTATCGGATGTTCCCCTGAATCCTCTTTGCTGGAGAGTGATAGTCTGCAGGCACCTCCTTTCTCTACTAAGTGCTTTGCAAATGCACCTTGAAGAGAGAACTGAGGGGTCACAGCCCCTAAGCCAAAACTGCTTTTGCATAGTTCTCATGTAGAAAACCCAGTTCATATTTATTTTTATCTTAAGCATATAGATCACTCAGGTTGAAAACACTCTTCCCAGTAATTTTTCAAGGGCCAGCAGCTACAGAGTGGCTCAGCAGATTTATGATGGCAGGGTTGGAGAATACCAAGTTCGAGTTGAGGTGAATATGAAAATAAACATTTGGATGAGGTTGGGAGTATTTTGGCCCTGAGACAGTAAGCTCATGTTGAAAGACTCAAAAAGAAGGCTGTATGTGCCTATTCCCAGATCAAGATAAGGAACAAGTTTTCTCAGGACCTCGTGAGCCCCTCTTCATGCTGTTCTGGAGGCATGGTATAATGGAAGGAACTCGAGACTTGGAGGCAGAAGACCTGACTTGACATTCCTTGCTTGCTAGTTGTGTGACCTTGGGGAAATTACTTCCTTTTCTGAGCCTCTGTTTCCCACTTGTTAAATGGTAACCTACCTCTTAGTGCGTGAGGAGCAAAGGAGATAGTATTTGAAAGTGTTCAGCACACATGCAGTGGTGGCTCCTTCTTGAAGTTTTTGCACCTAATTGCCTTTTCTTTTTTTTATTGAAGCATAATTGATGATACATATTTTGGGGGTACAGCATCAACTACGATCGCCTGTATACGACATGTGATGATCAAATCACTTATTAGCATATTCATTATTACAAGTTGTAATTATTCTTCATGCCCCTTACCCACTCTCTCCCCAACACCCCTTTCTCTCCCCCATACCTCTAGTGACCAATATTTGTTCTGTCCTTCTGAAAGTTCAATGTGTTATTGTGGTCTTGTATTTCTCTGTTTCCTTCCTTCCTTCCTCCCTCCCTCACACTTGTGAATGAGGACACGTAGTATTTCTCTTTCTGTGCCTAGCTTATTTCACTTAACATAATTTTCTCTAAGCTCATCCAAGTTGCTGCAAATGGCAGAATTTCATTCTTTTTTATGGCTAAGTAGTATTCCACAGTGTATATATACCACATTTTCCTTATGCAGTCATCCATCGATGGACATTTAGGTTGGTTCCATATCTTGGCTATTGTAGATAGAGCTACAATGAACATGGGAGTGCTGGTATCCCTTCGACATGATGATTTCCATTCCTTTGGGTATATACCCAGAAGTGGGACTGCTGGATCATATTTTCCTTTTCTTAAACATCCTAAGAGGTCACTTACTAAGATGTCATGCTGTTTCTTATTCTTGAGCACAGTGACCAAATAGCTTCTGGCTGGATCAAAGTTGGTCTGTGTATTAGTCAAGGTTCTCCAGAGAAACTGAACCAAAAGGATGTGTGTAAATGTGCAGAGAGAGGCAGAGATTGATGATTTTAAGGAATTGGTCATGTCATTGTGGGGACTGGCAAGTCCAAAATCTGTGGGGTAGGCCGATAGGCTGGAGACCCAGGGAAAAGTCGACGTAGCCTCTTGAGTTGGGGGAGACTTTTTTACTCCTCAGGGAATATCAGGTTTTTTCTCTTAAAGCCTTGACTAATCAAGTGAGGCCCATGCACATTATTGAGGGTGATTCACTTTACTCAAAATCCACTAATTTAAATGTTAATCTCATCTAAAAAATACCTTCACAGCAACCTCTAGACTAGCGTTTGGCCAAATATCAGGGTGTCGTGGCCTAGCCAAGTTGACACATGAAATCAGCCATCATAGTCGGCAAGCAGGCCTTATACTATGATCCGTGGGAATGAGTCATCTGAGTCAGGAGGCACTTACCGGTGGCCCAGAGTCAAAGAGGATGGCATATTGGTTTGGATAAATATCTGCAAGGGCTCAAAGGTCATGTGTCCTGCCTGGGATATGACCACAGATCAAGAGTCTATGTTTGCCTTGGAAGAATCATTGGCTCCCTTCCCGGGTCTCCAGGGTCTGATGAGAAATCTCCCTGAGAGATGGGGGTTTTGACCTTACCTCTTAATCCTGAAATAGTTGCCAAGTGAGATGATGCCCTGGCATGGACACCTTTGGAGGTTCTGGTGATTTTTGAGACCCAAAAGCCAAATGAGGTTCCAAGTTTAGGAGAGACCCAAGTGTCTCTCAAGACTTCCAGCTATAAATCAAGCCCAGTGCACTTCTTGTTCCAGGGAAAAGTAGGAGACAGGGTCTGTGGTAATCTCTGCTGCATCATTAGAGTCTGTAACCCAGTTCCCAGAGCTTTATGCTTGTAATCGCCCAGTTATCTGTTTTGAAATTAGAAATCTCACATACTTGAGCAGTGAAGTTTAAAGGGTGAAGTCAACTCAAGTTGTCAGAAACACGGGACGGAATAAATGTGGTGTTGGCTCTACAGAGCCGGGGGAAGGCCAGGAAGGAGTCGACTTACAGTGCCTTCTAACACATGCCTTCCTTCCTGTCCTGCAATGGTGGCACTGTGATTCCCAGTAGCTAAATTGCTTTTGAGCCTTTATTAGGTATTTGGCACTGTGTTGAGTTCTTTACACATGTTGTCTTGCTTACTCTTTACGTTAGTTCTTTGAGATGGAGGGTGGTTTTAATCCCCTTTTTCACAGCCGAGGAGACCGAAACTTAGAGAGGGTGAGTTAGCCAGGTCACACAGATAGTAACCTTGAGAACCATTCGTTCAACTGGGCTTCATTCAAAGCCCGTACTCTCAAGCACGCTTTGGTACAGCTTTTCACTATAGCTAGACCCCGTGCTCTGAACATATAGAAGACAAGACCAAAAAGTAAGAGTGGGCACTCTCTGAACATTAGAAGACCTGGATACCCCTGTGCCATTTTAAGGAGCCATAAAGAGAGCTGGAAGGTGTTCAGAAGGGTAAGGACCAGAGTGCTGAGTTGCACAGGAACTGAAAAATATTTGAGTGCTTGTGCAAGGACCACGGAGGCTGGGCAGGGGCAAAGGCAGATACTTTTCTTTGCCTCAAAAGCATTATTATATGTTTCACTTCAATTCAGTGTCACAGGTCTGTACTGTAGCATGAGAAACACTTGTGTCAACATTCCCTGGGTGCTTGTGCAGAAAGTGAATGGGGGCAGAACGAGTTCTGTGTTTGCTGGAAGTGAAAACTGATGAGGTGGTCACAGGCAGGAAAGTTCAGATCTAGAGCCAGTTTTGCATGGTGATTTACTGAAGTGCCTCCCTGCAACACAGCTTCCTGGTGTTAAATCTTGTGAAAGTGGACATTCAGTCACCTATGGTTCCTGGTCTTTGTAGACATGACACCTGAATTTCCCAGATGAAATTCTATTCTCTTAGCCCCCTACCCACTGTGAATCCAAACAAAATGCACAATTACAAGTTCAGTGCCACCCTGAGACCTCAGAACCATGTGCAGCAAGTTACAGCTTTATTAATCGAGTGGCTTTCGCCTTACTCTGTGGGAGTTGTTAATTAAAACCACTCAACCATTGAGTTGAGGAAGAGGGAGGGAGACAAAGATTGAGGACAACGAACAGGCTGGATTTCCTCGCTCCTTTCAGGCTGGTATAGCTATTTTAGAAGTGGATGCAGACTTTACAGTTGACTAAAACCATTCACCAGAGGTGTGTGTGAGGTTTCTTGGGAACGGCTTTCATTTTATACCTTGTAGCTGGGCCCTCTGGATCCAAAGAACCTGCCTAGCCTATGACCAAGTATGCATTAATAGCTAATAATAATGATCATTGTAATATTAATAATAGCAGCTACCGTTTATTGAGCACTTCTAAATGCCAGGCATCATGTGCAGCGCTTTATATACATTATCTCTTTTCATCCTCACTTTAGTCTCTGTGTTATGGACACTCTTCTTCCCATTCTGCTGAGGACACAGTGACTTGGAAGGCGGTGGTACTTACCCAAAGTCACAGAGGTGATGGGTTAGGGAGCCAGGACTCAAACACAGGCAGCCTGACTACAGAGTAGGAGCCCAACCACTCACTTCAGGGCTTTCGCTAAAGCTGGGTAAATGCGGCTAAAGTCTAACGCCTCTTCTTCCCGACAGACCTGTTTCTCCTGTGTTTCCACCATCCATTTTTCTTCCACACCCAGAACCGGGAAAGAATCTCAGACTCTTCTGTTCCCTTGTTCCTGGAAAGCCAGTCACTAAGTTTGAGGGATTCTATCTCTGAAGTATCTCTTGCTATAGTTTTATCGAGCCTCATTGCTCATCTTTCTCACCCAGATGATGACATTCCATCCTTTCATTGGTTTCCTTGCCTCTTATCTCAATATCCATCCATCAGATCCATTCTACACATGGTGGGGAGAACTCTTCCTAGAGTTCAAATCTGATTTCATTACCTGCTTACACTTAATCGGTGGCTCCACGTTGCCTGCTGGGTGAACTCTGTTTTAGTTACTATTTTTGTTCAACAAATGACTCCACAGTTTAGCTGTTTGAAGCCACCATTTGCTTATGTTGACGGGGTCTCTGCATCAGGAATTAGAACAAGGTATGGTGAAGATGGCTTGTCTCTGGTCAGTGATGTCTGGAGCCTTCTCTGGGAAGATCCATGGCTAGAGCTGATGTAGAGCTGGAGGAGGGAGGCGTTCTGAAGCTTGTTCACTCACATGTCTGGCACTTGGGCTGGCATGACTTGAAGGTTAGGATGGCCCTGGCCTTTCCATGTGGTCTGGCTTCCTCGCAACATGAAGGATTCAGGATTGGTAGACTTCTTATGTGGGGCTCAGGCTCCAGGGCAGGGATTAGAGTGAGCAAAGCAGAAGCTGCATCACCTTTTATGTTCCAGCCTTGGAAGTCAGAGAGTGTCACTTCTGCCATACTGTATTGCTCAAAGCAGTCACAAGCCCTCCAGATTCAAGAGGTAGTAACATCGATCCCACCTCTCAGTGGGAGAATGGCAAGGTGACCTTGAAGAAGAGCATGTGGCATAGGAGATGTTGCTGTTGTCATCTTTGGAAAACACAGCCACATCCTACCCCTGTAGCATCTATCATGACATACAAGGCCCTCCCTCCATGGTCCCCACACTGGAGCATAAGTTCCGGTGGAGGCACAGATCTCATCTTTCTTACTCTTCACTATATCCCTGATGCCTACCACAGTGCACGGCACACTGTAGACCCTCCTCTTGCACTTGGGGAGCTAATGAATGATCTCCTTGCCCAGTCTCATTTCTTCATTTCTTGCCATCTCTTCCATCCCCTCACTGCTCACCTGCCCTCCACACACCCCCCATCTCCCATCCTGTGCCTGCCCCTCTGGACCACAGACATTTTCCTTGATGTGGACACCGCACTTTATATCTCTGTGCCTTTGCATGGGTCTGTTCTCTCTGTCTGTAAATCCTTCTTCCTTAATTCTCACCCACCTGCCATAGTTCTTCAAGAGCCTGCCAAACCTAGGAAGCCTTTTTTGACAACAGACCTCCCTGCTCCACGCTTTATATCTCTGTGCCTTTGCATGGGTCTGTTCTCTCTGTCTGTAAATCCTTCTTCCTTAATTCTCACCCACCTGCTATAGTTCTTCAAGAGCCTGCCAAACCTAGGAAGCCTTTTTTGACAACAGACCTCCCTGCTC
>NW_007733795.1:84334-85060 GCF_000696425.1 Galeopterus variegatus
CCCCCCCCTTAAAAAAAAAAAAAAAAAAAAAAGAAAGAGAGAAATCCTGGGAGGCCTATAACATGTTGTTATCCCCATTTTACAAATGTGGAAACAGGATGAGAGAAGTCATTTGTCCATGATCATACAGCTACAAAAGGGTGCAGCCAGTTTCAGGAAGCTTGAAGGACTCAGCAGTTGAGATCCAAACCTCCTCTCTTTTGGTGTTGCCACCTGCTGGGTTTATGATTTTTCGAGGTTTTAAAGAGCTCTACAAAGACTGGCCTTCAACTGGATTAATACAATAATAATGTGCGAAGCAACAGAGTATCTGCCAAGTAGATTATATCAAGTGTTCTGTTTTGTACTTGGTGCCAGGTTTTAAGGGGTTCAAAATCAGGCAGAGGTCTGTTTAGGGAAGGTTAACAAGGAAGGCACAGGTTCAAATCCCAAAACATAATAGAAATGTTTGTAGAAACTAGATATGCTTGGCATGGAAAATACTTAGAAGAGCAGTAGGGTCCAGAGGACCAAACTTGAATCATAGGTGGAAGTTAGACTTAACATTTTTCATTGCCTAAACACCTGGGTAGCCATTAATCAATATAAGGAAAAAATGTGCTGAAAATTAGACCCATCAAAAAGCAACCTGGGCTGTTTTACAAGGACATGAGCCCTATGACTCCCTGTTCCTGGGAGTAATCAAGCAGAATCTGGAAACCCATGTGTCCCAGATGTTGCAGAAGG
>NW_007733795.1:88851-89814 GCF_000696425.1 Galeopterus variegatus
TGTCTTGGTGATTTCTCTGATTTCCTTGCCCCAACCCAAGGCTGCCTGGCAAACTCCTTCAAGATGCCACTTGGGGGCTCCTTCCTCTAAGAAGCCTTTTCTGGCTTTCTGCCTGCTTTGGCCCTTGCTTAACTCCACACAACTATCTGCATGTCTGTTTGCTCCAGCCAGAGACAAGGTCACTGAGGGGTCAACAACTAAGTCTGATTATTGTATTCCCAGCTCCCAGGTGAGTGCCTCCCTCACAGTAGGGGCTTTATAAATGTTTATTGAACAAATGCCACCACCTCAACATGGGGCCACCTCTAGGGCAAAGGCTTACACATGGCTCTAATATGACCCTTCCCGAAGCCCCCAGGTGCTTCCAGGAATCTGGTTGTTTGCTGAGGTTGGGTGATGCTCCCAAGCCTGGTATATGTCTCAGTTTGCACAAAGGATTATCTCCCAGTCATGATTTAGTCACCTTACTCCATCTGTTCTCAGTACACCTTGACATTTCTTTCAGCTGCAGTCTAGATAAGATAAGGTGAAACTTGCGTGTACCTAAGCCAAAGTTCCAGCTGGTTTCTCCCTTGTTTGGTGGAGACTGTGATTATTACCTGAGGGTGTCTACATGAAACCAGACAGGAAAGAGACACTGGATGTCTAATTTCCATCCCCAAGGGCTCTAGTCATCTTCCAAAGGGAACACACAATCTTCAAAGCCAACATAAATTCCAATGACTTCATGCGAAAGTGATCTTGTGTCATAGAGCACTTTGAGGCATGGGGAGCAGTATCAGAAATCACAGGAATGATAAGGTGTGACAGCCTACAGAAGATTGACAAGCAGGTCCTGGTGTATCTGAAGTGCTTGGGAGGAAAGATTGTTTTGACAACACGGAAGGCTTTTCCAGGGTAAGGGCACCTGATCATGGTGCCGCCCCAGCCACTGCATTGTGCACAACAGTCTGACTTCAGCAT
>NW_007733795.1:90517-96971 GCF_000696425.1 Galeopterus variegatus
AAGTTAATTGATATTTTAGAAGAACCTTGGAGTTCTAATAACTCTTATCAAGCCCAGATCTGCAATGGAGGAGACATAAGAGATCAGCTTCAACCTGTTAATGTGCACATTGCTGTTAACATGGACACTGTCGCGTTAACGTAAAGGAGGCCAAGACTAGTTACCATGAGGATTTGAAATTTGAAGTACCATTATACTGTAGTCACATTATGGCATCTAACTCTTAGGGAAACGGCCAATCTGGCTCACTTTCTTCCATCCAGTTCTCAAAATTTAAGGCAGCATTTCTGACAGTTTTGTCCTGACTACTTGCAAGAAAATTACATGTCTTAAAAATTCAGGTTTGGGGGAAGCATAGCGCATTTTTAGGGCAGTGGAATTATACTCTGTGATACTGATACTGTTAATGGTGGATACATGCCATTCCACATTTGTCAAAACCCATAGAGCTGTATAACACAGCATTAACCCAATGTAAAACTATGGACTTTAGTTGATAATAATGTATCAAAATTGATTCATTAGTCATAACAAATGTACCACACTAATGCAAAATGTTAGTAATAGGGCAAACTGTTGAGGTACAGAGGGCCTCTGTACTTTCTGTACCATTTTTCTGAAACCTCAAAATTCTATACAAAATAGTACGTTTTTAAAAAAAATTAATGGTTTGAGCCCCACTAAAGACATCCTCATCTGTGAAGACAGGGCCTTGTAATATGTGTTTTTCTCAGGTTCCCCAGGTTTGAGAATTCCTGGATATCAGTCCATCTCCTTTCACCATCTGTTTTATTCCAAGAAAGAGCTTAATGGGGCTTTGTCTAAAGAACAGTCTCATGTGTGTTAGGATGTGTTTCATCTTTCAGAAGCTGGACAAAAAGCTTCCTGCTAGTGCTAGAAATATTTGCAGCAAATCCACACTGACAGTTAAACCACAATAAAGAGAATTCAGGCAAGACCAAATTCCAAACACAAGGACTGTCAATTTTCCAAGGTGTATAGCCTTTCTTCAGAACAGTGCCCTGCCAGCTTCCATTTTACATAAGCATAATCATGGATTATAATGAAAATTTTACATATGTCTATTTAAATAGGGGTGATAAGTACACTATTGTTATAATTCTTACCTCTTTGTGTGTTTAATTTTGTGTTTTATTAGCACAATTATGGCTTTTTAAAAATTAAAACCCTTATGGTATGTATACCTGTTTAGATCCTTAAGTATGCTAAACCAAAATGCTCTAGAAATTAGTGTTAGATGGAATTTTATTAAACATGTGGAAAGTCACATTTGCGTTTTTCAAGAGACACATGGACCTTGGTAGCATGTTTTACCACCGTGCAGAAATTTCCCACTTGATCAATTACTCCTTTGCTAGGAGTTTGATGAGAGCAAGACCCAAGCAGTGGTGAGATTAAGTCTGAGCACAGAAATTCAGCATGACATGTGAATTATAGCAGTGCCATGTGCCACTGCAGAATCAGTTTATAGCAAACAAACAAAAGTCTTGCAGTGTGGAAACCACTGCAGAATATGTTGAAGGTACCCACTCAGCCAGGGTACACTGTGACCTACTTAGGCAGAGGGACTGCTAACGTGGGGCCTGGAGGTCTGTGAGCCAACTCAAACTGGATGTGAATTTTGCACATATGTGAGATGGGATCTATAGCTTTCACTAGTTTCTCAAAGAGGACCATAACTTAATAAAATTTAGGAATTTCTGGTTTAGGTAGTAGACTGAAAACTATTTTGGGTTGCATTTTTAAAAATATGTATGTGCCACATTACCGAAATATGGTATACTCTATAAAATATGCACAAAACATAGGAATTCAAAAGGACATAATAAGAAACATGTATAAAGAGAAATACTTGAATTTTTACTCCTATGGATCGATTATGCTTCCCTCTACAGAGACCACTGCCTGACACCAGTGCTCTCATTCTTTAATGTGCACATGAATCACGTGGGGGTTAATTGAAATGCAGGGTCTGATTTAGGAGGTTTGGGATACTGTATTTCTAAACAGCTGCCAGGTGATGCTGAAGCTGCTGGTCCGTGGCCCATACTTTGAGTGGCAGGTATAGGATGAGGCACTTGTTGAGTTTTGTTGCAGAGAGTGACCACTGTGTTGTGCCTTCTGATCTCTCCCAAGCAGCTCTTCAGCATCTAGCTCTAGGAAGTAGAAATGGCTAAAGTCAGTGGCACCATTTTCCCCCAGTGAGGCTTCAGGGGCCCTCTGGGACCTTCCTACTCCTCCTTAACTCCAGCCTGCCTTTTCCCACCGTTGCCTCTGTCCCCAGGGACCCCTGGGGCTGAGCCCTTGTCTGATGAGCTTAGCAACGTCTTTGTAGTGCTCCCCAGAGAAGTGTGCTCTGTCACCTGAGGCTAGCCAGAGTCAGCTCCAGACCTCTTGAGTGGGTTCACTTCTGCAGCAGCCTTGACTTCCTGCCACACCACAACCAGAGAATTAAGCCAGGTTTTCCCAGTCATCTGATTCTCTTTGCAGCCAGGACTTGGTGAGACGAAGGTGAAATGCAGAAAAGCCAGGGGAGGGGCTGGTGCCTCTTGAGCTGTGAATATTCCTGGCAGGTGTCTCATGGCCATTGAAGAAACTTCCCAGCATTGACATGTATTTGCCCTGGTCATGTCCTATACTCTGAGCTAAGGTGGCTTGTGTTATGGCCACAGGTGGCTGCTCTAGGCTTGAGCAAAATAAGGGAAGATTTTGCTAGCAATGTAAATTGAACTCCCACATCCTCCTAAAAAGAGCAAGATGATATCAGCTTGGTGATGTCCTGAAGAGCCAGCACTTCTAGAGGACGGTGGGAAACGGTGCTGAAACGTACTGCAACTATGCAGCAGCAGAAAGGTAGGACCCTGCTGGATTCTCCAAGTCCACATCTCCCCTCTGCCAGTGGTTGTTGGGAACATTCCCAAAAAGGCATGAAAAGCAAAGAGGTGTGTGTTTGTTTGTGGAAAAATTGCCCACTAAAGGATAAAAATGAAAGATAAAGTCATTTCTCGCCCCTCTTTTACCCCGTCACCCATGTTTCTTGATTGTGTGCATTGTCCAATCTGGATTATTTATAAAGTCCTATTATCACAGGGAAACCCCACAGAGAAAGACATTCTAACCTTGGACTTTATGTCCAAAGGCTCCTGTTGGTTTTGTTTCATCCTGTGTCGGTTTGGGGTGACCCATAATCCAGAAGAATCAACACCACGTTCTTTGATTAGAACTCACCTTTATTAGATTTTAAAATAATAAGACTATGCTGAGAGCAGGATATTAGAATCACTGCGATATGTCTCTGTACTTGTCGTGTGGGGTGAGGGGGTTTGATAAATGAAATATGTCACATTTGCTTCAGCATTTGTGCCTAAAAATTCTGAGGACAAAGTAGTTTCCAGGTGCTTTCTTAGCAAAATTTTGAATATTCACCTAAATTTAGTGCTGCGGTTTTAAAATCAGGACCGAAAAGTGGAACCCATTTTTTTCCAATCATATTTTTGCATTTCAGATTCATTCTCTTCTTCCCTTAAGTCAGATGTATCAGCTTCTTTTCTTTCATAAAGGTCGGCTTTCTTCAAAAGGATTTAGGCAGCTTTGTTAGACTAGCTGGTCAGTTTGTCCTTCTATGACCCAGAGTGAAGTTTATTCATCTTAGTTCTGAGACCCTAAACTAAAGGGATTCTTTTCCAGGTTTGTCCAGAAACCCAGTTTACATCTTATTAAATTCAGAAAATAAATGTCATGCTGTATTGTAACAAAGTAGACGAGCGCCATGAAAGCATGTGTTATTTGGGGATTTGGTTGGTAGTGACATGCTCTACAGCAAGGGCTTTTCATCAGTCCACATCAATTCTTTCAACTTCATTCAATAAAGTATGTGTTGATATGTATGTTCATATATTTATATTGATATTGGCAAGGAATATTACATATACATGTAATTATCATTTCGTTCCTTTTTTTCTCGCTGTGTTCACTTTTAAATTAAAAATGTGCCCCCAAAATATAGACAGGCTGACATGTCTTTGAAGAAAAGTAATCACCGAGGATTGATTCGATTTTTCTGTTTGTTTGTACTTTCATTTCATACATCTGAGAGGCTTTTTGTGGTTTTTCTATTTTTTTTTTTTAATGTCATGCTCTATTAGAAATGCTCTCAACTAGAGCAGGTTGATACATATTTCTTTCCCTTCCTGTCCCCTCTCACCTCCCCCATTTCTTAACAGAAGGGGATTTCTTTTGAGATTAGGGAAAGACGTTTGTGTTACTTACGCAGGCCATGTTGAACTGTGAACTTTGGAAATGAGAAGTCACCTTTCCCTCCTGAAATTGACTCACAAAGCCAGTTTCACTTGGTTCCACATTGTTGCACCATTACGTTTGAAGAAGGGGAAAAGATTATTTACTAAAATCCGGCATATCTGTTCTAACAGGTCCTATTAGATTCCAAGGCTTTTTCATAGCTAGTGTCAGTTACGTACCTAGTTTGCTGAGAACGTTCCTTCCTTGTAATAGGCATGTTGCCTTCACAGGCCTCCCTTGGCTGGAGGGATGATGAGGTCTACCGTACAAGTCTGGTCATTCCCCAAAGGTCTGGGATGACTCAGACAGGATTAGAAGTGGTGTGCTCTGAAAAATCTGTAGAAGGAAATATTGATGAGAAAATGCTCTCCAAAACTGGAGTACAAAATGATGGAAGTATTAAAAAGTCAGTCTTCTCTTTGAAACAGAAGCCAGTGACTCCCCTGCCTTACCAGCAAAGGTCTCAACCCCGCCTGGCAACCAGGCTCTTCAGGATCATGTTCCAGGTTCCAGGCAACCCAGTTCCTGTTGTTGTTCCCAGTGGTCCAGCAGCAATGAAGTACTTACCCTTCTTTAACATCCCCTTCTCCTCCATTTCTTTCTGCTTTTTAGGCACATGTTCTCCATGTGCCAAGATGGATCTTCCTCTGGCTGGCAAACTCCTGTGCACCCCTCAGCTTCAACAGCACTCCTGTGTGTTCTTGGGTTCTGTCACACAGTCATCTGTTACACCACTCTTCATGGAGTACTAGAGTTATTTGCTAGTCTTAGTCCCTGGTAGAGTTTGAGCTTCACCAGGGCAGGGGCTAGGTCTTTCCATCTCTGTAACCCCAGCCTGGCACAGAACCTGCTATATAGTATTTGTGGAATTGAAAAGGGAATCATGCAGAGTCACTAGTCTGTGACATGGACAATTGCAGCTGATAATTATGAACTGCTCCTTAGTGCCAGGCACTGGACTTTATACACATGCACTGTATCATTTAACCCACCACAACCCTGTGAGGTTAATCAGTAGTTTGACCTATCTTGCAGATGAGGAAACTGAAGCAAAGAAATTACACCAAAACCTGGCAAGGTTGGGATTTGAGCCCACCTGCCTGCACTGTGATCTTCACCACAGTTTTATTTTCCTCATCTGAACAATAGAGATGATAATACACTGGGTAAGATTCTTCTAAAAGTTGAATGCCAAGGTTTATGTGCAGCACTTAGCACGGTACCTAGCGAGCATTCAATATCCTTAGTTCTTATTAACAATGACATGTGCTAGGTCACTCAGCTAGCAAAGGGCAAAACCCCAGGCCTCTCTAACAACACAGCCACATTCCTAACCTTGATGCTTGTGGGCCACCCAGGGTGCCCCTGCCTTAAAAAGCAAGAACCCCACCCCCACCCCCGGACAACATGTCCCTTTAGCAAAGGCTCCTTCTCTCTCTATCCAGGGGTCTCTGGGGATGCTTTGGAAGGGGAGGCAGAGAGAGCCCCCTCAACCCCTCACTGCAAACTGGGGAGGATAATGTGGGAATTGTTCGGTAGCTTGGCAGCTTAGGCAGGAACCCACTCAGCAAACGGTAGGATGTTACCAGCACCTCATTAGGCTCCAGCATTAATTATTTATTTCTCCAAGGAGGAGGAAAGTGTGGCCTTGGTGCTGTGGGATCCAGTCCCTGGGCCTGCTGGTTCCTTTGCTTGTGACCTCAGGCAAGTCATTTCATCTCCACCCATGATGAGTCTTCTTAAAGCTCCAAAAGAGGGGGCGAGGCCAAGGCTCCCCTGCCTCTGAGCCCTTCACCGCTGGATGAAGGCCAGTGTTTCAGATGAACGCACCGTGACTGCTTCATCTGTATATTATGATTTCTTTAGGGATTAACTTTGTTAAGGCAGTCTGTATTAATGTATTCAGTAGCCAGTTCCTATACAAATTTGGGTCCAACAAAAATGTACATTTTTCATTGAGACTAAAAGAGTTATTTAAAAATATGTACAGAGACTTTATAAATCAAACTTATCACTGGTGGATAATAATTTAGAAATAAATATTTTAAATTAGACTCTTGTGTGTGAGCCTGACTCTAATGGCAACTCTTTCCAGTGCCATGCTCTCTCCCAGGCAGAGGAATACAACAGAATT
>NW_007733795.1:97586-100115 GCF_000696425.1 Galeopterus variegatus
CCCTTTCCCCCCACATACATAATGAACGAAATAGACTTGCAACCAGAACTAGTTTATTGTCAGACTAGTTGCATTCAGGTCCCTGGCTCTCAGTTCATAGTGCATTTTATTTATTTATTTATTTGTTTGTTTTTGGCTGCTGGCCAGCACTGTGATCCAAACCCTTGACCTTGGTGTTATAATGCCACACTCTAACCAGCTGAGCTACCTGGCCAGCCCGCAGTTCTTAGTGCATTTGAGAAGGTAGAGGACCTTGATTTATTCTTGCCTTTCCCTCCTTTCTGCTTAAACAAAGTCAGAATTCCCAGCCAACAGCTGACAGACCAGGTTCACCCAGTCAGTTCCATCTCTCTGGGCCCTCCCACCTTCATTGATTGTCATTTTTTGACAAAACCACATTGCACACAGGTGTTACTAGGCGGGGGGCTGCAGCACATCTTAGCATTCCATCTCTGGAATGCTCACCAGGCCATACTGTCCAGCTTTGGCCAAAAGCCAGAGGGATGTATGTATAGACCTTATCTACATGCCCGCTGCATGTAATTGCCCAACCGTATGTGTTATTTCACCACCAGTAAAAATCCAGCAGGGAAATGAATGCTAAAATTAGTTTGTTTGTCCTTTGACAAGATCTCCCTAGTTGAAAAAATTTTGTTTGTCTAACTGGCTGGGCAGACTTTGCTAAAATCAAAATTAACTGCCTTGCTTAATGGTGCAATAGATTGTATTTTGAAGAGTTTCCACTGAATTCTCCTTGAAAGGACATTTGAGCTAGAAAGTTCAGCCTCTGGCAGAGTTACTGCATTTGGGGGTAGGTGTTTTTTTTCTCCTTGTGCTAGTTGTAAGATGAATGCACGTAGCCCACAGCTCTACTCTGAGTCAGTACATCTGTTGGACGGATGGGTGGATGGATGGACTGATGAATCTGTTTATTGACGGGTGAACAGATGGACGGAGGGATGGATGTTAGGTAGACTGGCAGATAGTTTAATTTGCCTTGCCATGTGTCTTAGATGTCAAGTTTGCTAACATTTAAGAGGAAAGAAAACCTGTAACCAGTGTCCTTGCAAAAAGTTTTTGCTAAACCCCACCCAGTGGCTCTGTGTCTTTTGGTGTTTGTAGAGCTAGGACTAGGTCTCACAGGCCCCTCAAGCCCATTTTCCAGACTGGGTCACAAACCCTTCACTTGCAGGTCTGTGAGCTAGGTAATAGGAAAAGGTCCTTGGAGCTGTGGGTGAAGAAATAATAGGCTTTATTCAACCCCTCAAGCCCATTTTCCAGACTGGGTCACAAACCCTTCACTTGCAGGTCTATGAGCTAGGTAATAGGAAAAGGTCCTTGGAGCTGTGGGTGAAGAAATAATAGGCTTTATTCAAAGCTAGAAGCAGTTGACCTAATATGGCTTCCCGGAGTTTCCTCTAGAAGCTTCGCACATCTGCACTATTAGTCTTTTTTACTCAAGTCCATAATCAAAAAAACAAAAACCTGGATGCACATGTGCAATCACATTAGACAATAATAACAAGGAACACCCGTGCATACGTGCATACCCACCTCAGATGCTCGGCAAGACTCCGAACATCCAAGGGACCCTGACCATTTTCCTTATATTTTCCCAACGGTGTTATTCATTCATGTGTTCATTCATTCAACAGAAATGGTTTTAATAAGCAGTTAGTATGTGGTAGGCACATGGGATATAGATATGGACAAAATAAGAATAGTTTCTGCCTTTAAGGAGCTCACTATCTAGTGTGGAGATGTGTTAAAAATCAGTTACACAAATAATTATTTAACTATATCTATAATCATTGTTTGAATTTATTTTTTATTGAGATATAATTTATGTAACATAAAATTCGCCATTTTAAAGTATACAATTCAATGATTTTTTTTTAGTGTATTCAGAGTGGTTTTTTGTTTTAAAAATGATATAGTTCACTAATAGATAGTTAATCTATTCTGCTGTTGTGTTGTTAGCACAACCAAAACACTTGGTTTGACCTACTTTAACAGATTTTCCATTATGTTGGCATTGAATCATCTGTGATCATTAATGTCATGACTTCAGAGATGTTCAATTCAGACAGGATATCCCGGAAGCTACCCCAGGGAAAGTTCCTCTGACCCTACTGGAAACTGCTTCTCACACAGGACGGCTCCAGTTACTTGACCTTACTGGTTCTGGGCAATCTCTATAACATCTCATAATTCTGTTCTTCTAAGAACACCTTCCAAGAAGGTCTCCAGCTAGAGGTGGAAGAAAGTCAAGGATCAGGAACCCTCAGAATCCCCACCCCATGGCTAAAGCTAAAATGCCAAATGCAGTGAAACTTTCCATGATTTAGCTCAGTTGACTCTGTTTCAAGAAAATAATGACTCATTGATCTTTTTACTTTGTGTTATTTGACTTGAAATGTAAAATGCTTGCATTTTCAGACACCTTGCAGGGTAATTCCGTGCAGGGATTAGAGGGATCCAAGTTTGGTTTCTGGCTCTGCCCAAGTTTTACTTTGTTTTCCTATTCCT
>NW_007733795.1:101532-102950 GCF_000696425.1 Galeopterus variegatus
AAGGTATATGACTGATGGTGGACTTGGCCTCTATACCCGTCGCCTGAATCGGCTCCCTGATGGGATGGCTGTGGTGCGGGAGACCCTGCAACGAAATACCTCCCTGGGCCTTGGAGATGCTGACAGGTAAGCTTGCTCTACTTGGAGTTTGTTAGATGCAGAGGTGGTTCCACAGTGGCCTGAGAAATGAGGGTCATGATTTGGATGAATGGACGGGGGCTTCTTTAACCCAAGGAGGGTTAGGGAGGTCTTGCAGATGTGCTTGGGGTTAGGTGCTGGCACAGCAGGTACCAGAGGGCTAAGAGAGGGTTCTTGAGTCCTGCTTCTGTGTAGGGTGTTGCTTCTAACAGAAAGAACATGGGGAGTTTGGGCTTGGGTAGTTTTTGTTGTTGTTTTCACTGTTGCTACTGCATCGCTGTCAGTTCAGCAGGCCCCAGGGATCTGCTTTACTTCCTCTCTCATTAGCAGGCTTTCTAGGTATCACACCTTGTGACACACAGAAAGTCTGTGCAGAAGGGAGCTCTCCTGGCCTTTGCTGAGTAGGCTTTACCATAAAGTCTCCTGTTGCCTGGTACTAGGAGGGAATGCTTAAGAATGTAGGTTTATATACCACATGCTGAGTAGTTGACATTATGGGGGTAAATCAGGCTTCATTGACCCCACTGTTGAAGTAGAAAAGAGCTTCAGAAAACACTAGGATAAAGAAAGAGGACTATTTGGACTCCAAGTTTCTAGTCCTTATTCTGACACAAACTGATCCTATGACCTTGAGTAACCTATTAAAGAGGATATTTGGACTATATGATTTCCAAGATCCCTTTCAGCTCTGATGTGCTATGTTTCTAGATTCAGTACAGATGTCAAATACCCTTTAATGATCTGACTGTTCAAGGATTTTCTGGCATACGTGATCTCTTTCCACATCTGGGTTGATAAGACATAACATAGAATTTCGATGCGAGTGGTCTGAAGGTGCTAAGCCTCATGTGTCAGAAGGCCAACTAGTAGCACGCGTACAGCTTCCTGCTGCTCTCTGAGCAGGACATGCTTTCTACAAAGAGCAGGGTGACTTCTGTAGTTCTCTGGTTTCAGAGAAATAGGTCAGCACACAAAAAATCACACCCAGAAATGGAATTTGCTGAAGAGGATCTTCATATTCTCTTGGGGAAGGCTGGGAAGCTTGGGCTGTGTGGAGAGGGTTGCATTCATTGTCAGGAACTTGGGATCTGGCCCAGTCTCTACCACTGACTTGAATATGTTCTCCTTAGAGGCCCCCCAGTGTCCAGGGTGGTGATTTATATCTGGGATGACAAAAAGCTTTTTACTGGAGTTCTAACTCAAATCGTCTTTTTTTCTGTAATTAATAAAGTATTGGTTTCAAAATTCCATAAAAACATGAACAATTTGAGAACTGCTCT
>NW_007733795.1:103505-105074 GCF_000696425.1 Galeopterus variegatus
TATGTTCTCCTTAGAGGCCCCCCAGTGTCCAGGGTGGTGATTTATATCTGGGATGACAAAAGGCTTTTCACTGGAGTTCTAACTCAAATCGTCTTTTTTTCTGTAATTAATAAAGTATTGGTTTCAAAATTCCATAAAAACATGAACAATTTGAGAACTGCTCTTTTTAAGGCTTAAACTCTCTGTAACCAAAATGTTTATACTAAGTATTATCAGGAAAAAGAAATCGGTTGCTGCAATACCCCCACTGGACATTTCATAATTTGCCAAATTATTTTGCTTATTTGTATTCTCTTGTAAACATGTAGTTGGTTAGTAAATCTATTAGCATAAAACACAGGCCTCACAAGGTACATTTTTCCTTGTATCGAAAGAAGAATCTGTGCTAAGCAGTATAATTTAATGCTTCATTGCAGGGTTAATGGAAATATTATAGATCGCAGCTGAGCTTATTTCTGGTTTTGTAGTTGGAGGATTTGGAGTGGGGTTGGAAAGATGGATATCATTTGTTATGTTGCTCCATTCAGCCTGTATGGTTGAACCAAATAGACAACAGTGTCTTTTGGTCCTCTCCAGACTGGAATGCTCAGATGTGACAGTTGATTTAAGAATGAATGAATAACTGACCAATTTTGAAAGAAAGAACTCAGGCACCTTTTTAAAGCACTCAGGCGCCTTGATAATGATTATAAATTTCTTTCTATTTTATATAAGTTTTGACCTGTAGGCAGGGAGATATTTTGTATTGTTCTAGAATATGCTAAATTTCTTTATTCTCCAATGTTATTGTGAACAGACCACAGTAATGCTTCATCTTTGGCTAAGTAGAAATAGTGGTGGATTTGTTTCTATAAAGTTCTTCATTTAGGTCCGGCCCAGTGGTGCACTGGATAAGTGCGCTGCTTGGGAAG
This sequence comes from Galeopterus variegatus, assembly GCF_000696425.1. Taxonomy (NCBI): domain Eukaryota; kingdom Metazoa; phylum Chordata; class Mammalia; order Dermoptera; family Cynocephalidae; genus Galeopterus; species Galeopterus variegatus. Next base: position 104,417 of record NW_007733795.1, read on the forward strand.
CGCGGCGGCGCTCCCGCCCGAGGGTTCGNTCCTCCTTGGTGGCACCGCAGGGTCATATAAATGTCATTGAGAGCACCAGAAGGACAGAAGTCAGGCTCAGAGTGCATGTTAGATCAGGAGGAGGACTTGGAGAGTACTTGGTAATTTTCATCTAAAGCGTTAGAATGTTTATTACACCTCATTGGTTTTTATTAATTCAGGCAATAAAGCCGTATTTCTTCAAACCTTCCAAAGATGAAAAACAAATGCTGTGATAGAGTCAGCCTTAGCCTTGAATAAAATGAAAATCGCCCTCCAACATTGTGCCAGGAGACCAAACAGAAAGGAGTGACCATTTCTTTCTTTTTGTTACAAGTTTTTCATTACCCTCCAAATAATGAATATTTTAGGTCTTGAGATTGTTCTTTCTGTTAAAGATTCAGAGTCACCGTACAGACTTTTCAGTCTGCATTTGGGGCCCTGGCCCTGGTGCTCAAAGCTGTCCCAGTTTCAGCTTGAATTGGGAGGCTGCTCTCAGGGTGAGTCCCACAGTGTGAGGATGTAACTACGCGCCCTGGTATTTGAGCCGCCTGCCAAGCTGAGCCCTCTTTCCTTGCTGGGAGTGTCGCAAGAGCTCAGGACACCGCTTGGCATTGTCACTTGTTTGGAACAAAGCAGC
>NW_007733795.1:106145-132403 GCF_000696425.1 Galeopterus variegatus
GTAATGACACATTCTTAAAAGTGGAAGAGGGAAGCAGAAGAGGAGGTCAGAGTGAAGTGATATGAGAGGGACTCAACCTGCCATCGCTGGGTTTGAAGATGGAGAAGGGGGGCCACAGCTGATGACTGCAGGTGGCCTCTGTGAAAGGGAAAAGGCAGAGTATCAGATGCCCCCCAGAGCCTGCAGAAATGAACATAGCCCTGCCATTACCCATGATTTGAGCCTGTGAGACCCATGTCAGACTTCTGACTCTCAGAACTGTGAAATTATACATTTTTGTTGTTTTTAATCACTAAGTTTATGGTAATTTGCTATGGCAGCAATAGAAAAGAATACAAACTCATATCAGAAAATAATAAAAACAGTAATAGTCACCATTTCCTGGTAGATTGCTATGGACCAGGAACTGTGTCAAGCACCTTACAAATATTATCTTATTTACACTGGACCCTGACTCTTTGAGAAGAGATATTAACCTAGTTTCATAGATTTGAAGCATTGGTGCTCCGAGAAGGTCAATAAACTTGCGCAAGTTTACGCACCTAACAAGCATCCAAGCTGAAGTTCAAACCCAGACCTGTCCAACCCCCCAGATGCTCTAACCACCTGACATACCACCTTCTGAGGGAGCTTTCCTTGTAGAGACCCTTCCATTCCCCAACTCTGAGCCTTCATCTTGGTGCCATCTCTTTAAATGAGCCCCTAGTCACTAAACATACAGTCAGTGCCCAAACCACTGGAAAGATGAACTCGATCGTTCAGGGATAATACAAAACAATTTGTATTAAGAGGAAAAGGGGAATATTTCTTGTCTCCCCTCGCTCCAGACATTTTGCACGTGGACACTACAGGTGAGTTTGCCCTCACCACCTTTCCTGCCAGCGACCTCAAGAAAAAGGTCCTTCCTCATACAAAGCTGGGCCAGTTTACTCCTTGGCCTCCTGGCAAGTTCACAGGAGGGATGCCTGTTTGTGAATTCTGACCTACTGCAATTTTGTGTTAGTCAGTGAAGGAGTCCACAATTTCAAGATCTCAGGCCAGCGCTGATGCTTCCCTTTAGAAAGGAGATCTGGGGCCACCAGAATCTGCAGAAATTCTGCAGTCATCCAGAAAATTCTCTCTTCTGTCTCAGCTAACCACTGTATGGCCCCTAAGGCAATTGTTGGAGGTTCTCTACCCAGAGCTTGGGGATCTGTGGGGCTCCCCAAAAAACCTCCTGCCCCTGTAACTGTCTGCTCTCTGTGCCTACTGTGTACTGTCAGTACCTAATCTTCCCAAAATCACCAGGTAAAACAAGGGAGACCCCTCTTTTTGATCACTAATCCCGCTTGATACCATCTCTAGCTACCTGTATTTGAACCTTATTTCTCCTACGTCCATGTGGTGGCAGTGAGAGAATAAGGACCTGTGCTGCCCAGTACAACAACCGCTAGTGAAATGTGGCTATGTAAATTGAAAGTCCTCTAAAATTAAACGTGTAGTTACTCAGTCACACTAACCACATGTTAAGTGCTCCAGAGTCCCATGTGGCTAGTGGCTACCCTATTGGACAGTGCAGACATGAACATTTCCATTATTGCAGGAAATGATAGAGACCATCTCAGTTATATTGCAAAAGACAGCTATGAAGTAAAAAGACATACGGTTTGCTGTGAAGATACCCCAGTTTAAGTCATCACTCTCTTAGGTATATCTCTTTAAAAAAAAAAAATACTGGTAAGGGGATCTTAACCCTTGACTTGGTGTTGTCAGCACCAGGCTCACCCAGTGAGCTAACTGGCCACCCCTATATGAGATCGTAACCCGTGGCCTTGGTGTTACCAGCACCACAGTCTCCTGAGTGAGCCACGAGCCGCCCCTCAGGCATATCTCTTAACTCCCCTGAGTTTTGAGGTTTTGTCTCAAATATTACAAAGTGGCTGCTCTCTCTGCTTCCACCATCTTGCAATGTGAGACCCCTGAGTCACTGTCACCACCCACCACCAGATGGACTTTGGACTTCCCAGCCTCAGAAACTGATGTCAAATCCACTCCCTTTTCCCCAAGACCAACATACTCCCTCAGGAACTTACCTCTTACCCAATTTTCCTGCTCAAGGTTGCCAGCTATTTTATACATAATGGAGAATTGTGCAATTCCAAACAAAGAGGCTGGAGGTAGAGAAGGTGAAAACCTGAAATTCTGTTCTAACGTTAGGGTCTGGTGTTCCTGGAGGGCTCGAGGTTCTGCAGCAGAGAAGATCATTGTTATTGCTGCAGCAGCTGTTGCTCTAGGACAGCAGTTTTCAGAATGTGATCAGAGAGCCTTTGGGGTCCCTGAGATCCTCCCTTTTCCAACTACATATCTATATGAGGCCAGATTTCCACCAAACATTTCAACCAAAACACAGCACAACAGATTGAATGCAGAAGATATGAGAACCCAGCTGTCTTCTATTAAGCCAGACACAAGAGACTTCCAAAAAGTAAATGCCACTCTTCTCAGTAATTTTTTTTGTTTTGGAAAATATAGCTATGTTTTAAATAAAAATCTAATTTATGCTAGCATGTAATATATTTTTGTTAGCTTTAAATAAATTAATAAATATTTTTAAAAATTACAAAGTTGAGTGGGGGGAAGGGGGATGAGAAGGGAGGTTGGGGATAATTGGGTGGGGGACATGGGGTACAAATGCAATTTGTGGTTATGGGTATACAGCCAGTATGAATCTGGCCCCCACATCACGAGCACGAGGGGTGACAATCAGCTTTGTATCTCATGAATATTCATAACCAATTTTTAAAAAAAAGAAAATTAGGTCGGTATGCGTATCTGTCTCATAGGACAGCTGTGAGGATCAAGGGACATGAATGAAGGTGGCAAAAAGTGTTTTGTAAAGTACCAATACTCAAATTATTCCTAGGTCCTGCAAGTCATTTAGAGCAATCTGGGCCCTACCCCTCTGCAACTCACTTTTCTATATATTTAATTAACTCATAATTAAGCCCTCGTCTTTCTGTAACAGTTTATGACAACTGTATATAATAAAAAGAACAAATGTAAATTAAAGGAATGTAGCATTAGGATTGGGGGAAATGTAAGTTAGAATATGATACGTAGAAAAGGGAGAAGATAGAGAATACAGAAAAATGAACCATAAAGGCCCACATGGTTGCATTTTTGAGTGGTAATTCAGCATTGAGCTTCCTCCTGGCCCACGTGAAAATGAACTTGGCCTTGCTTTCCCTGCTCCCTTCTTGACTTCTTCCGTGCTATTTTCTCTTCATCTTCTCTTGCTTGAGTCCATCAGCTCATCTGTCCTCATTCTCCATCTCTCTTTCACTCCCAGCCTTTCCCCTCTCTTCCTCTCTCATTTCCTTGCCTTCTCTTCCTGGCTGCCTTATAACTCTCTGGTACACCCACTAGTGCCCCTGCACATTTTCTTAGTCCTGCCATACCCATTCTCTCGGGACAAGAAGATGCTTCTGGCACAGTAGCCAACGTGAATGAACTTTACTGTGTTTTCTTTTCATCCTCTTTCCCCTTTCTTCTCCTGCTTGTGTATAGCAAGGAGACACAAAGTAGGATGGAGTGAAAGTCACTTTCATTTAGAACTCATAAAAGGAGCCTTACAGGCAAATCTCTGTTTCCGTGTAACAGGGTAATAATTACTGCGTTGGCCTTTCCCAGGGGCCTCTTTTCTGCTGGTATGGCTTCCTTTTTAAGTAAGAGCTTTTTCTTATGGGATGGGTGGGCAGGGGCCACCTGTGCTTAACAGGGGGGTGGAGCTGACAGGAAGCAAACCATCTGCACCTTAAACCACAAAGGAATTCTCCCAGGGGGTTGTAAAGAGAAGAGAAAGAATAGTTTGCGAGTATCATTTCTTGTGCATGTAGTGAGTTTTCATTTAAAAACAACAATAAAAGCAGAATGGTGGCCCTGTGAAAATTTCCCACTCCCTACCTAATGTTGCCCAACTTCATAACGTGGTTCCATAAATTTGTTACACTACAGTAGAAGCACAGCTCGGGGGGACAGGGGTGGCATAAACCCCTAAAGTGTATTTTCCGTAAGTGCTGCCTTTTCAATAGTTGTTCAAAGGTAATTTGTAGACTTAATGGTTGTTCAAAGTGTGGATGACAAGACATCTAGCAATATGAAAGCAAGAATGAGAGGCCAAAGAGAAAAGCCAAAATGGGGAGCCTTTCTCTGTGCTTACTCCCCCAGCAACCCAAAGCATAGGTCCCAGCCCCAAGTCAGAATCTGATGAGATCTGTGCCCTCCAACAGAAAATGACTTCATGTGTTTAAATCCAGGTACCTGGGAAAGTCTTTGTATCAGTGAGGGTAGGGTAGGTCATGCTGTGCAACAGACAACAAAAACCCCACCCTCACTTTTGGCCAGATCAGTGGGAGGCTATGTTGAACATCATTCTCATTCCCTGATTCAGGGTGCCAGAGGGACTGCCATTTAGAGAGCTGACAGTCCCCATGGCAAGGAGAAAGCGTGGTGAACCACACACTGTCTCTTAAAGCTTCTGCCCAGAAATGACCCATGTAACTTCCACTCACTTGAAATTGGCCAAAGGAAGTTACATGGCTGCAATTAAATTCAAAGGTGAAGGGAAGTGCAGTTCTACCATGTGCCCGCAAGGCATAAAGTGATAGCCTGAGTTGAGTGCACCCTTCTCCACCCCTGTTATTTAACCAACTCTGTATCATGCAGTTCAGCACATATTTACTATATACCTATCAGATGCCAGGCACTATGCCACCCAGTCTGACCACATGGCCTCTAGTAGCTCCTCTGAGTGAGGGAGAGCGAACAGATATAATTGCCTTCTTGGTAGATGAGGAACATGGTAACTGAATTGGTTAAGGAATTGTATCAAATGCTATGGGTTACTTGTATCTCAACAAAGTATTGGGATTGTGTTTTGACATTCAACAGCTTACAGAAAATGCTGATCACTGTTTAATATTTACTGAGCACCTACTATGCTCCAGATCCATGGGATCCAAAGATGAGTAAGATATAGTCCCTGTACTCAAGAAGCTTACACTCAAGTAGCAGGGAGAGAAACCTATGTAAGCCGTTGTAACACCATGTGCCAAGTGCTGTAGAGAATTCTCCCACCTGCCATGGGAGCAGGGAGGACCAGAAGCATCCCTGCAGGCTAAATGTGGTTCTACACTGGGAATTTGCTGTTAATCCAATAAAATGCCGGAGGTTTCTTTTCCTGTCAGTGATGATTTGAAACATCCTTTAGAAATATTACCTGAATGTCAAATAGGCCTGCTTATCTCATCATTCATTTGACATTTCCTTTAATTAATATCCTTTGTTACTTTTTCTTTTGGTGGCTGGCCAGTATGGGGATTTGAACACTTGATCTTTGTGTTCTTTGTCCCTTTAAAGAGCAGCCTACCCATGATTTCTGTTACTGGAGTGTAAAATCAGATTAAAATAGGCCCAGTATATAAAGCCCTTACACTGGCCAATGGAGAAGTGTCCCTGGTTTCAATGTACACTTTATATTAGTCATGGTGGGCAGCTGTGACAGCCCCGAGTTGTAGTGAGCTAGTGTTTCTATGCAAGGTTACTTTGCACCTAAGTGTACTTTCTCAAGGCTGCCTCTCCTAAGCCAGCAAATGTCAAATAGAAGCATTCAGTGCGGAGGCTGGGTTTGTCCAGAATCATCAGTTATAGCCCTCTCATTTTGCCAGTGAGAAAATTGAGATCATTAGTGGTCCAAGGACTACTCTCTGTACTCCAGGCTTCAAGAAGCAAGGTCATCTCCATGTGGGTTTGGAAAGCATGAACTCTAAGTAACTCTGCTGAAAGCACGCATTATCTGTTTGGTGATAGTTATGAATGCAGTCCACGCAATAAGGGAACGAGTGCACCAGGAACCAAGAGACCTTGTTCTTGACCTAGGTGCCACCAATAAATATCTTGGGCAAGTTGCCTCCCTCTCTGCAACCCCATTCTTCATCTGTGTGGTCAGACTGGCTGTTCTTTAAGGTCCCAAAGCTCCTGTGAGTCAGCGTTCTTGTTTATCACTTGAAGGGCAGAGTTAATGGATGACCTGTTAACATGGGCACAGCTGATCCATGCAGGGCAGGGACTCCATGAACTCCTTGTCTGTTATGGTCATGATGACATGTGTTGTGGTGTGATGGCATTTCAGTTTGGAGTGGGATTCTCGCCCGAGGCCTCCACATGTACAGACCCAGCAGGCTGAGTGGCCACTGCGGCTGCCTTGCTGAGGAGCCCCTCTTCTGCATGCAGCAGACCTCTTCCAGAGGGGAGAAAGCCTCAAGGTGCCCATCCTCACTGCACCTCAAAGCTGAGCCTGCTCCAAGCCGCGATGCACTGAGAGGAACTTGGGGGAGGTGGTAGCTATTGTTGCTGATGGAAGATACTGAAGAATGCACAGTACTGAATGACCAGAATGAAATCTTCCCAAGGGGAAGTGTGGGGGAGGACAGGGCTGCAGTTGAGACTAGTGGAGCCTTGGACTTTCTGATGCTTTGGAGAAAATCTCCTATCATACATTGCAATGGATTTTGTTCCAGTTGGAGCTTCACCAAAATTCTATTAGATGATGAAGCTCATGGAATTGTAGTCTTATTTTTCATCGAGATAACAAAATTCCAAGTGACTGATAAGCAATGAATTGTATTTATTTGGTGGATGTTTTGACTCAGGATTTAATTAGACTTGGATGTACGTTGCTCCCTAAATCTGCACTAACAGTGGGTGTCGCCTGTCTGGAACAGGATGGATGGTCAGCATTGGGAATGGGCAGTGATGGGGGGCTTTGTGGGACTTCCCTACAGTGTGATTTTTCATGCAGTTGACAGTCTTTGCATGGTACACCAGAATCCCAGAGAACAAAACAGCACTTGGAATTGGTTTGAAAGTTATACAAGGAAATGAGTTTTATATGTAAGGAAACAGTGACATCAGAAAGGTGACATTCCTTCTCCAAAGCCACAATGCTATAAAAGGCAAAATTAGGATTTGAATTCAGGTCTTTGTGGCGACAAAACCTTTGCTTTGTGTGTGTTTGCCTCCTCCTTTGTTCAAGGCCTAAGCTGCCATCCCTTCTAAAAGCAAAACTCACTTGGAGCTGTATGAGTACTTAGTGAACATCTCAGTACCTGGCACCAACAGAAGTGCTTGCAAAGGTTGCTGCATCTGGACTGCTGACCTTTAAGACAATCCTCTTCCAAGGTATCATTTTGCCCATCTGGGAAGGCTCAGCAAAAGAAAAGTTCAAGAGTGTGGCTCAGGCTCAGGCTAGACTTTGCTGTTGCCCAGGGAATTCTATCCCTTAAGAGGATTTTAGGGATGCTTGAAGCTGCAGGTATAATATTTTCCTGTTAAGAACATTTGACTGTTTTACTGCCAGACCCCCAGCAAAGGCTTCAGAGTTACCCTTATCATACTGATCACACCAGCTGACCTTCAGGGCCCGTGTCTGTGGTCTTCTCCCCAGGAGTGACCTCTGCTGTGGAACCCTGTGGCTTTTTTATGTCTCAGTCATACAGGAAGAGGAGGCTGGCTTCATGCACCCCAGCTGCTGCCTCGTCCAGTGTGCACTTTGATTTATTCCCTCATTAATCCGTGGTGCTCAGTACTGTAAAATTGCCTGAAACAAGATCTGAAGAGAGACTCTGACATTTTGAGGGATGTTGCAAGATTGTGCAGAGGAGATTAAGTAGGGGCTGAGGGAAATGAGATGGTTGCATGGCTCAGTGGGTTCAAACCCCCAGCTCAAAGATTTCTTTCATCACCTCCCCCTTTAGCTTACCCTGAAATTTGGTGAGGGGGACTCACAACCCTTCAGTTTCCCGAGTAGCAAAATGAGGTTTAAAAAATCTCTCTGGCTGCTTATTTGGGCTGTCTGGATGTGGCTTGTGGGCAGCCCGGGAGCATGCAGTAGTTGAAGCCCTGGGAGAGATGTGCAACAGAACCATAGGGTGTTGTGGTTTGGGTAGGAGTCTGTCGCGCTGCCTCTTACAGTGTGCAGTGTGGTCTCTGGAAGGTGAGTGTCACTTTGGGAGCCTCTGGTCAGCCAGAAGCTGGCGGAGTGCTATGTGGGGAGATGAGGGTGGATCATTAGGGACCCTCCAACTGCAACGCATATGAGAGTTCTGGGTACACCAGAGACAGAGGCTCCTTGGGAGGCTGCTTATACTGCTCCGTTTGTTAAGCACCTGCTGTGTTCCAGGCGTTCTCCTTGGTGCTTTACGTATTAGATTTAACCTCCCAGAGGATCCACCAGGACAGGGTGAGGAATCACAGAGAAGGAATCCTGGATCTGTCTCAGTGACTTGCTCAGGGTTACATAGGCAGTGAGTGGCAGAGCTCAAATTCCAGCCCAGATCTGTCTGACTCCTAAGCCAGGGTTGTACCCAAGACGCCATGCTGCCCCATCCCTAAAAGAGGATGGTGGGCCACTGTCGATTACTCCATGGACCCAGCTCTCTCCCAGAATAATCAGAATAACCTCCGGGCTTCCTTTCCCTGAGGAGCCCTGACTGCTCCAGACCTGGATCCAGCCCTGCCTTCTCCAGAAAGCCTCCCTGCTTTCTCCCCTCCTCTCCCCAGGCAGGATCCTCTGGGGCCTTTCTCCCATCTAAGGGCTCCCTATAACCTGTGCTTTGCTCTCTGGTAGCACTTAACATGCCTTTGGAATTATAGGGTCCTCTCTCCCCCTAGACTGAGAGGGAGGAACTGTAATGAGATCGTATTCTTCTTGACCCCCTGCTTGAAACTACTTCAGTGGATTTCCAGTTCACAGAGAATGAAATCCTGACTCCTTACCTTGGCCTCCAAGGTGGTGCGTGTTCCAGCCTCTGCGCAGCTCTGGCCTCAGGTCATCCCACTTTCCCCTCCCTGACTCATGCCTTCCTCCAGTCCCTTCAAGTTGCCAAACCTTCTTTCCCTTCAGAACATTGGCACATGCTGTGCCCTCTGTCTGGAATGTGCTTCCCACCTTCTCCCTTTGTCTTTACACGGCTGGCTCATTCTCTCCTTCAGATCTCAACTCAAACATCAGCTCTCAGAGAGGATGCCCCTGACCACTCTATCTAAAGAGGGTCTCAGCTATTAGTTTCTTTTAGAAACTGTTTATTTTACATCCTTATTTTCATTTCTGTTCATTTTTATTTACTTGTCTGTTATTCAGCCTCCTAGTGTAGTGGGTTGGATTATGTCCCCCCAAAACTCATTGAAGCTTGAATTGTGTCCCCCAAGTTTTATGTTTTAGAAACTTAGCCCCCACTGTGACTGTTAAGAGGGTGGGAAATCCTATTATGGTAATTGAAAGGTGGAGCCTTGAAGAAGTGATTAGATTGTAGAACCAGGCCATAGTGAATGGATTAAAAATGATGGTCAGGGGCGTGGTTCTGAGAGCTTTAAAAAAAAGAGAGTCTGTCTTGCTCTCTGCTCTCTCTGCTTCTACCATCTTGCAATGTGAGACCCCTGGGTCACTGTCGCCGCCACCAGCTGGACTTTGGACTTCCCAGCCTCAGAAACTGTAAGCAATAAATTTCGTTTTTCTTTATAAATCACCCAGCTTCAGGTATTTTTGTTATAAGCAATAGAAACGGAGTAATGCAACTGTACACATCAGTAAAACAGAAACCAGGTCAGTTCTGTTTGCAGGTGAATCTTCGCTCCTAGCACAGTGCCTGGCTCAGAGTGGGGTTTATTTCATACGCCAAGAATGAAGGAAGGACCGACTTCCAGGCACTGTGGTGATACTGGCACTCACCCACCAGAGCAGGGTTGTGCCTGTAAGAATGGGGCATTGGCTGGCTGTGAACCTCCCTTGTGAATCACCTCTGGTGCTAGCTAGTAAACCATCCCCCTCGATCCTCATCCAGTCCTGAAAAAAAAAGTCAACCGTGGCCCCAACCTGCCTTCAAAAAACAGGTTTATTGGTGTCCAGGAGATTCCCTTGTGGGAGACTGAATTGTTCAGCCTGCACTACCATTTTTGGAAAAATGATTTCAACCCATGATCCCATGACAGGTTCAGACCCCAGCTATGCAGCTTCCCAGCTATGTGATAAGGTTAGTTCAGTGTCCTGAGCCCCCATATCCTCATCTGTACTCCCTGCATCAGGCTGCTGTGAAGATTAAATGGGACAGTACAGGGACAAGGTTAGCACAGTCCCTGGGCCTAGTAAGTGCCCTCAATCGATGGCAGCAATTTCTTTTCATGGATTAGAATACCAACTTCACACATGGGGAAAGTGAGGCACAGAAAGGCTAAGAGGCCTAAATCAGGGAGCCAGTGTTTAAATGTGCCACTGTGTACCCTCCTCTTTGTGATTCTGCATTGGGGGTGTCTCACTCAGCTCTTGTCCTCCTGCTTCTCCTGTCATTGGGGAAGGTATTTAAGACCTGAGACCCCAGTGGGTAGCTGTCAAAAGCTGAGGTAGTCAACACACTCCACAGCCTGGCAGGAGGTCCGTCTTTGGAACCAGCAGGCAAACCACTGTGTAACAACATCAGAGGTGCAAACCTGTTAAAATCCCCCGCAAAGGTCTTGAAACAGAACATGAAAGGGTTTATGACCCTGTGGATTTGAACTTTTTTGGAGCCAAGCTATAATTCCAGCTCTGCTTTTGGAAGTAAAGATCAGAACCATAATTTGAAGAGAGCCTCAGAACATGCACTGATTATGTTTCAAGACACAGCTGTGGGAGGGCCTGGGGTACTGCGGGAGGGGGTGGGGAGGGGAGGTGTAGAGAGAGTAGGGTAGGGTGTCTAACTGAGGCAATTAAATGTCCTTGCTTATCAATTTAAACAAAGGCACTGGGGAGCCCTCCCAGAGGGCCTGGCTCTTAATGATCTGAAATAAAGGGGCAGTGAGCAAAGCCAGCTAGCTGGAGGAGCTAATGTGGACCCTGGCCTTGAATGTCCCCACAGGAAGGCTGCAGGGGAGGCCTCTGTGCATAAGCAGCTCTTGTAATGCTAATGCCCCAGCCTTTCTGGTGCCACAGAGGTCAGCTCCCAGACTTCAGGCTTGAGCTTCACTGCAAAGCAGGGGCTCCTCCTCCCCTCCTGCTCCACCCGTTCCATGGCATGTCCTGTACTGTGGTTCCTGGCACCGTCCCTCTGCTCTCTCTGCCACTATCCTGTTGTGCCAGCCTGTTATCAGCACGTCATTGCCAGTACAGTCATAGTGCTCCTCCTCAAATGCATATCTGACCACATATGTCATTTGCCTGCTTCAAAGTCTTCATGGCTCTGCGTCAAAGTGAAGACCTCTGAAGCCTTGGCTCTGCCACCACATCAACCTCTTCCCCACGTCACGACCTGGCAGCACTGAACACTTCCCAGTCTCAGGCATACTCTGTGGTGCTGTACGTGCCTCTGCTCATGGAATCCCTGTTCCTGACCTTCCTTGCAATGCTAACATGTACTCCTCTTCCTGCATTCAGCTCAGATGCCCCAGGCTTAGTAAGTGCCCTTCCTTGCACCTCCCAAAGGGCCCTGTGCAATCCTTTAACTTTTAACCAAATCCTGAAAATTGTTTTCTATTTTCTCTATGTGATGCTTGAAGACAGGGATTATTTTATCAGTCATTGGGTTTCCAGGACCTAATAAGACAGTGTCTGCCACACAGTAGGTACATAGTCAGCACTTACTGAAGTCCAGTTTCAGCATGATGAGTTATATCTCTCTACCCAGAGGCCTTGGCCTTCTCACTATGAACACTGTTGTTTTTCTCCCCGTCAGTATAGTGGGTGGCTTAGCCCAAGTAGATCTTCAGTGAAGATTAGGTGCAAGCCTGGCTGAGATGATTTGGGGTTGTGGTCGTCCCACCAGTCTTAGTCCATTCAGGCTGCTGTAACAAAGTACCATTGACTGGAAGGCTTATAAATAACAGAAATTTATTTCTCACAGTCTGGAGGTTGGAAGTCCAAGATCAGGGTGCCAGCATGGTCGAGTCTGGTGAAGGCCCTCTTCTAGGTTTCGGACTGCTGGCTTCTTGTATCCTCACGTGGTGGAAATAGGATGAGGGCGCTCTCTGGGTTCCCTTTTATAAGGGCACTAATCTCATTCCTAAGAGCTCTACCCTCATGACCTAATCATCTCCCAAAAGCCCCACCCCCAAACACCATCACATTGAGGGTTAGATTTCAGTGTGAATTTTGGGAGGTACATTTAGACAATAGCACCACTCCTCAGGCATAGCTCTCACTAGGGATTCCCCATTTACAAGGAGCTGTGCTAGCACTGTGGGGACACAGGGGTCTAGAATGGAGCTGCCTTCAAAGATACCAAAGCCCTCTCCACATCTCAAGAATCAGGTTGTGAGCCACTGAGGGAAGGCACAGTGCAGACAGGGACGTGTCAGTGCTTTCAAATTCTGGGAGCAGAACAAAAACACTATATCTTGGGGTAGATGGAAGAATTCCTGGAGGAGGTGGACTTTCAGTGGGATCTTAGAAAACAAGTGGGAGTTATAGATGGTGAGGAGGAGAAAGAGCAGTCCAGGTTTGGTGGGAGGGAGATAGAATGTGGGGGAGGGATGGGGGAAAAGAGAAGAGCCTGGGGAGTTTTGTTCTCTGGGAAAGGAAATCCCGTCTTTGAATGCTGACAGCTTGCTTTCCTGGCTGGTTGATGCTCAGTTCTGATACTTAAAGCTTTGCCTCTAGCAACCTTGTCCCACTGTGCCCATTGAAGTAACCTCCTCCCCCAGCGCCCCTGGAGCTGGCTGTGTCAGAGGTCAGCCCTGTGTCCTTGGAGAGAAGCCTTCTGAAAACAGACACTGATAGACTCAGGCAAATAGCTGACTTATTTGTAGATACCCTGGGGCTCACAGTATTAGAACTGGCCACCTCCTAATGATTAAACACTGCACATACACCCAATGACTGGGGTGCCCCACCATAAATGGGCACTAAACCAGATGGGATAGCTGCTGTCGCACTAACTAGGAGGAAGTGAGACTGCAGAAATGCTCTCTGCCCTAAGCAATGAGAGTCGGAGCCCGGAAAGCAGACCCAGAGCTTTGCTGCAACCTGGGAAGGAGAGCAGAGAGGGGAGAGGTGGGATTCTGAGCTCACTGAGAGTGGAGGATAACAAGTATCACCCTCCCCTCCCCTGTGCTAGGTGCTCTAAATATGATGTGCACTCATTTACATCACAGCCTGGTGAGTTATGTATTACGGATTGGGAAATAGAGCTGGTCATTGATGAGGCTGGGTTCAAATGCGATCTGTCTTGGTATGGTCCATTTTATCTGCATACCCATCCCAGAGGGGAAAACTATCACCACCTCCCTCAAGTTGGATGATACAGCTGACCCAGAGAGGAGAGGTCTTCTGTCTGGAGTCACACAGCAAGCAAGTACTGAAGACAGTGCCGGAACCCCGGTCCTCTGACCCTCCAATACAAGCCTTCTCCATTATCTCAATGATTACACTCTGCCCCTAGCGACTCCCAGGAGTCAAGTGACTCAGAGTGCCAGGTGTGGAACAGAACATTGCCTCTCCTGTTCTCTCTGTACCCACTTTCCTTGATCTCTAAATTAGTTCAACTTGAGTCCAACAGGTAAAAGAACCACACCTGTTGCTGCAGCAGGAAGGAGGCAGCTGGGTCCTATTCTGCGGAAAGGTGAGGGATTCACACCCACCTACCTGCACACACTTCTCAGTGTTATGGAAGGGCCAGACCAGGGCTGTGGGCGTGATGCAGACCCTCACTAGCCTCAGAGAGCCAGGGATGAGAATAAAGCCCTCCCAGGTTGTCAGTCACCTTGGATTATTAGAATCCACAGCTCCTATTCTTCATCAAGAAAAACAACCATTCTATTCATTATACTTGGATTTTCTAGCTTCTAATTTTGTCTTATTGTTAATAATGATAATGTCTAGTCACTACTAGAGTATGGAGGGCGCATGTGAGATCAGGAATATTTAAGAAAACATCTAGGAGTATTCCATCCAGGCTGAGTAACCCGCCAACTTTGCTTGCTGGCAAACCCCTGCAATCCCTGAAATTGGTACTCAAACACCAGGGCTTTTTTTTAACTCGAGGGGTGGAGGCACCTCCAGGCTATCCAGAAGCTCCTCTGGAATTCCCAGATTCCCAGCTGCAGTTGTTATGACACTGACCCTACATGCCCCTGCATATCACCTCAAAAGTCTTAATTTGTTTCCTTTGTGTGTTCATCAGAACAGTTAGAATGGTGATGCCAAAGGGTGAGCCTACCAGGTTGAAACATCCTCAGGAGGAACCTTAAGTAGCAGAATCCATGTTTCTAATACCTACCTTCTTTGTGCTTAGGTTTCCCTTCTGTGAAATGGGCATGTAAAGTCCTGGTCTGTCCTCTCCCTGCTGCGTTAAGTCACATAGGACCATGGAGCTCACCAACCTCTAGGAGCATTGCAAATGTAGGGCTCTGGCTAGTGCCGCCAGGTTCTCCCTTCTGCCACTGAGGAAGTGGCCACCTGGTGCTAATGGAACATAAAGCGATGGGCTCTGATGCTGGGTGGTTTTAATGTTCTGATCCGGTTACGGTTCATTCTTCAGAACCTCCTTCCATGAGAGGCTCAGTGTTGCCATTCCCATAAATTCCCTTTTCTGCCAGTGCCTTAGTGTAACTTAAGGTGGTGCTGACAGAAGATAACATCTGAATCCACTGGATTGCTTTTCAAATTACAAGCATTAAGCCCCCATCATGGACTAAACTGGCCATGGCTCTTGTTCCATACGCCAGCAGATGTGCTTTTGGGAGTTGGGGTTTTTCATCTGCCTTTCTTTTTTTCTAATGCTTCTTTTGATGCAAGACCTTGAACCAAAGGCAGTATAACACAGTGGCTAACAGTAAGGGCTCTAGAACAACTCAAACTCCAGCTCAGCCACTTACTAACAACACATGACTTAGGGTAAGTTAAGCCAGATAGTAAGAGGACCTTTTTGGCTGAGTTGTTTTGGGGCTTACCTGTGAAAATCCCAATAAGTGATAGCTGTTATTTGGAAGAAAGGTTCAGCTCCACGGCAAGGCGGGAGGGAAGTGCTTCCTGATTCTTCATTCTCAGCAGATTACAAGCTCTCTGACAATAGAGACCCTCTGTGTTTGTCTTAACACTTTAAAAGCCAGGGCCTGGGAAGTAACTGGTCACACAATAGAAGCTCAGTAAATGTTTGTGGACGATTTCAATCCCAAGTGGTTCTGCTTGGCTTTAATCATTCTTTAAAAACAGAACAGGGGAAATGAGTCCCATCTGGAATGAGAGACATGTTCAGTAAGGACAGGAACAGGGGAAAGGGGACCGGCATTTCTGAGTACTTCAATGTGCCAGGTAGTGGGCTAAGTGCTCAAAGTATTTCACCTCCTTTCGAAAATCCTGTTGAACTCCTGCAAGGTTAGTGTGACCTTTACTGTTCATGTCAGGAAACTAAAATGAGGCCAAGAAGTGAACTTGCCCGAGGTTAGACACAGCTGGAGAAGCTGGTATAATAATAGTAGCAGCAACAACCAACATTGATGTCATACATACTGTGAACTAGGCACTTCACCTAAATTTACTCACTTAATATTCGTGTCAACCCAATGAGATATCCACCTTTTAAAGATGAAGGGACTGAGGTGCAGAGGCTTAAATAATTTGCACATAGTTGGAGGAAGAGCTGAGATGGAATCCTAGTATCCAAAGATCATCTTCTTCTTGTTTCCCAGAAAACTTAATAGGAGCGAGCTTTCTGAATCAGTAGAATTAGGTCATTAAATAAAATGGTGGCACTTCTCTCCCTAGACGTTCTGAAAATGAAACTGGCTGTATGTATGCTCAGGATCTGTGAGGGGAATTTTTCCTGGAGGTGTAGGGCCAGGATAAGAGATGCTTTGAGTCCCCTGGGGCCGTGCCTCACCTCTCCACACTGCTAGGGTTGGCAGTATTATTTTCACTGAAGAAACTGATCTGCTTTTCTGAGGACTGAAATGACAGGTTAGAAAAGGCTCTCAAACTCTAAATTTAGCCAGCACAGTGTGTTCATGTGCCACATACCCGGGTCACCAGGAGAAGATAGGTTTGACAGGTTGGCTGGGGGACAAAAGCCAGTCCTTGAAGAAATCAGTTCTCCTTTGAAAGGTAAGTCA
Organism: Galeopterus variegatus; assembly: GCF_000696425.1. Lineage (NCBI taxonomy): Eukaryota > Metazoa > Chordata > Mammalia > Dermoptera > Cynocephalidae > Galeopterus > Galeopterus variegatus. Next base: position 122,259 of record NW_007733795.1, read on the forward strand.
GACTAATTATTTATCTACATTGAGCCTGGTGTGTGAGCCCACTGATCAGCAGCTGTCATAGGAACACAAAGTGGTGGGTACCAGGAGGCACAACTGCCACCAAGCTAGGGCTTCTGCTGTGATCGTCTTCCAAGATCAGCCAGCAGTGGAGTAACTGCCTGCTGTCCGCAGCCTACACCTTTGTTTTATGGTGTCATTTAAGATATGTAAAAATATTTTATGTCCACAAAATGGGAGAAAAACAGTATTATACTTTACCCCTTGTGCACATGTTGTGAGATTAGTCAGTGGGGGAGCCCTGTTGTGTGGAGTTAAGGGAGTAGAACCTCTGTTTCAAAACCCTCAGCCTGTGTATTATAAGCTGAAATCAATCGGTGTGTGTGTACAAATGCCTGTCTTCATCCGTATCTGTCTTTTCCCTCTCAGTTTTCCTCTTCTCAGCTACTTCCTGATGTCCACAAACTTCCGGAGAGCTCTCCCCGCCCCCTGACAGCCAACAGAGATTTCAGGGACATAAGCAAATGAGTATGCTGACATCTTCAGCTTGATCCTTAGGACTCTGCTCGGGCAAAGACAGAGGCTCAAATGAAAATCGTTCACACCAAGTCTGTGTCCAGGCAACAGCCAACAGACTTTGGAAAAGGAATTAACCAGTGTAGGAGATGACTAAATTTAGACTTGGTATTTCTTTTTCTGCTGCTATGTCTTTGATCCACTTGGCAGTTGAAAATTGAAGTTCCTCAGATCTTTTTTTCCCCCGTTTTTTTTGTTGCTGGATAAACCATTTGCACAGAATGGTGTGTGTGCCTGCACATGCTTAATTTCCCTGGCATCTGATAAATGTTTTGAAATAGAATAATGCTGGAAGCATTGTTCATTACCTTAGAGTGCTTAGCTTAAATAGAATCGATTCTTTTCCTCAACTGCTGTGGTGGTAACTGGTAGTTTTTTTTGTTTTTTTTTTTTTCAATGAATAAGATCACTGTAACTACTTTCCTTTCTTATCACTCCTGTTCTGTTCTACCATCTTTACCATTCCTTCCTCTAGTGTTTACAGGCAAATGAGACTTCATGTCCCCACATAGCTGCACAGGTGTTGGTGAGACCTCCCTGACTTTGGGATGGTAATTTGGAATTCCTAGTTTGTAAATGGGGGGAGATGGAGGTAAAGCCAAAAGCATGGGTTGGAGATTAGAGAGGTGAGGTTTAACCTTGGATCTCTCACTAAACTCTGTGACCTCAGGCAAGGTACTTTCTCTCCCCCTGAGTTCACCCAGGGAATTGAACCAAATGGCCCCAAAGTTTCTTTCCAGATCTGAATATCTAGGGTGATCTCAGTTTACCTGCACAGAATTTGGGATTTGATTATCAAAAGAGCCATGCAGGGAAGTAGGTCCTTGTTGAACTAAGTGGCAACTGAACTGATACTGTAGAATCTCTGACAGATGAGCTGTGAGATAGTGCTGTGACTTAGAGCTTTCCATGGATGTCATAATTTTAAAAATGCTGAATTTGGCAAAGAAATTAGATAAAATGCAGGCAACAAGGTGAGATTTCTGAATTGGGAAACAGAACTGGGGTGATTTTCCTGTGATATGTCTGCATCCCTGCTGACCATAGCTTTACTACGATTGCCTGTGAGTTCCCAGTCCCCCTCGGGATGAAGTTCAACCTCTGCTATGGTGCTTACTATGAGATCTGGCTCCCATTATTTCTTACCATCTCTTCTCTCTCTGACCACACTGAATTATTTGCCATTCCCTAGAAACCATCCTCTTTTCTTTCTGCCTAGCCTTTGCAGAGGCATTACCTCCATCCTTATCCCATCTCTTCAGGGTTCACATTGAATGTCACCTCCTCCAGGAAGCCTTCCCTGACTACCCCCCACCAAAGACCAGGATGAGTGCCCCTCCTATTTGCTTACACGGTATCCTGAACTTTTTCTTATCATAGCACTAAACATCATATTATAAATGTCTGCTACTCACTTGTTACATCATCTAGACTCCAAGCATCTTGAGAGTGAGGACCTATCTTATTCACCATTGTATCATTACCTAGGCCAAATGAGGAAACTGCTCAGACAGGTAGATTAACTCCAGTTGATGTAGCTCAGCTTATTAAGGAGCCAGAATTCTCTCCCAAGTCTGCCCCTCTCCAAGCCCCATCCCCTTTCCATTCTGTAAGACTTCCCACTGTGGTTCCATTTTCCCCTCATTGTGCAGACATCTTTTCTCTTTAGACATCTTCTATGACCTCATAAGAGGCAGTGGGGGGAAAAAATTGAATTTGTTTTAATGTAGCTCAGCTTATTAAGGAGCCAGAATTCTCTCCCAAGTCTGCCCCTCTCCAAGCCCCACCCCCTTTCCATTCTGTAAGACTTCCCACTGTGGTTCCATTTTCCCCTCATTGTGCAGACATCTTTTCTCTTTAGACATCTTATATGACCTCATAAGAGGCAGTGGGGGGAAAAAATTGAATTTGTTTTACAAGATGTGATTTAGAGCCTCATTTACAAGACTGTCTGCCCCCATGGATCAAGACTGCACACAAGAACACTTAGGTTGATTGGCTTAACAGCACAGTGCCAGCCATGCAAATAGGAGCTCAGTAAGAGTGAGATTCCTCCCCTTCTCACCGGGGTTTGACATGACCTTCTCATCCTAGATACATTTGTGAGATAAGTGTGGCAGCACCCCCCCGCCGCCCCGCCTCCTCGGCTGTGTTTTGATTTTTGAAATCCAAATATGCCTTTTGCCTCTTGGATTCCAGCAGCTTTAAATGTCCTTGGATTTTGTAGAAAGGGACCCATGGTCTATAATATGTGTACAGTTGCAGCTCTTATCAGAATGCAGACATGCCTCATTACTGCTAATTGCAGTTCTGCCACTGGGTGATCTGGGCCCAAACCTCCTAGTTCTGTAACTGGTAACCTATTTTATAGTATTGGCTGCATAGGATACATTACAATATCCTCCAGGCAGCTGCTCTTTAGGTAAATTAATACCTGGGGGTCTTTTTCCTTCTCTAGGAAACTTTAAGTACTGTAACAGGCTTTCATTTAAAGCTATGCAAGGCTTATTTCACCAGATTGTTATTTGGTAGCTCTAAAAAAACACCTTTATGAATAGCGACTGTAATACCCTTAATCCGCTAAACTTCCTGACATTTTAAACTAAGTGGATTGCTAGAATGAAATCAGGCTTTCCCATCTCTCTGCTTTCTTCCTTTCTCCAGCCCTGACTATGCATCTTCAGGACCAAGGTTCCAGGGTGCAAATTCTTTCTCACTATTAGGCCACCAACCTAGAAAAGACTAGGAAACACTATTCATTTTCTCCAGATTCCAGGTTTTATAATTGCCTGGCCCGACCTACAGCTTTTTTAAAAAACAAGTTTTGGTGAGATTCCTGTTTCTGATAAAAGCTTAGGGTTTAAAAAAATTAGATGAGATTTTCTCTTATTAAAAAATGTTTTGTTTGGATAAATAGAAAATACAGGTAAGCAAACAGTAAGAGTAAGAGAAAATGCTGATAATATTATATGATGCACAGAGATCCACTTTGGTGCTTTCCAGATTTCTCCTATTGATGCAAGCACTTACACATCTTATTTTTTAAAAGACCGAACATTTCTTGGGCATTTACTGTGAGCCATGCACTGTTCTAAGCTCTTCACATGTATTGACTCATTTAATGTGGCACCTAGAAGCAAGAACCCATTGTACAGATGATGGAATTGAGATCCACATCGTTTAAGCAGCATGTTCAAAGTCAGACTGCTAAAAGTGTCAGAGCGAGGATTTGAAACTAGGGTTTGTGACTCTATAGTCCTTATTTTTAACTACTACATTATACAGCCTCTAAAAAATGAGAGGTGTTTTACAATCTAATTATGTAGCATGAGCATCTTTTTATATCAGGATTCATCAACATTTCTAATGGCCACTCAGTATTCCAATCTATAAAAGAGCCATAATTTGATAAACTCTTTCCCTGCTGGTTGATGCTCAGGGTGTTCCATTCCTTTTGTTCTCATAAACAACAATGCAAAGACCGTTCTTGGAGCTAAATGTATGCACACTTTTGTGGGCTGCCAATAAAGCCTGTATTCTATATTTTCCTTACAAATCTGACATTTATGTGTGCAGATGATGCTTTTGAGGCACTATAGAAGAACATAATCTTGACTGTGTTCTGGCTGCTGGTGACGGGGCTGCCCTGAACCATTCATGCACTTTTTGTATCCATACTCCATTGTTCCTGGTACTTTGGGAGAAGGTTGGTGAAAATCAGAGTTGCTATCTAGGTCCAGCTAGCTGCTTGCTGAACCTACAAATGTAGCATCAGTTTGCACTGTGCTCTAAATTGAATGAGTTTTTATCTTTCTCTCTGAACTTATATGAAAGTATAGAACTAGAAATACTATAATGTTAGCTACCCAGGGAGTCACCCACTCCTCTAGAGGGAGAGAAGGGGAAAGAGGGGACAGGGCATGTGTCGGAATTATTGTCGACATACTTTAATACTTGACCAATGAAGTGGTATCAGTGAGGTCAAGAAAATCATCCCCCATGTGCCAGGTACCAGGCTCAAAACAAAAATTCAGAGGAGATTGAGTGGTTTTAAGCATGGTCTTTGAAATCAGAAAGTTGAGGTCTTACCAGCAGTACAGCCTTGGGCAAATTACTTAACCATCTGTCCCCAATTTCTTTATATAAGTTGGGAATAATCATACCTACTGCATAGGGAATGTCAGAGGATTAAATAAGAGCAGTGAATTTAGCACAGTAACACTATGGCAAGAACTCAATAAATGGGAGCTTAAAAACTCCCCAGAGGGACACTGGTTTATGAATAAGGCAGATCTGTGTCCAGATTTTAGCTTTACACTCATTAGCTATGTGACCTTGAGCAACTTACCTTACTTCTCTCTGTAGATCATTCCTAAGTTGAAGATAATAAAATCTGTCTTGCTGAGGTATTGTGAGTTTTTATATCAACATGGTAGACAAAGTTAGCATGGTCCCTGGCACATGGTTTGTTTTTATCTCCAATGGCAAAATTTGTAAGCACTTACTTTGTGTTGGTCATCCTGTTTTACTTCTCTACCCCCCATTCAAAACAGTTTTCCCTTTAGAGACTAACGGTCAAATCGAAGGAGTTTAATTCTTAACCACTCTGTAACTTTTCAGCTACCCTCCCTGCTAGGCAAATACCTAGAATGAGTTGGGCTCTTGGCCAAACTTTTTTTTCCCCCCTTTTGACTTAGACAAGATTGTGGTTTAGAGATTGTGGAAGGTTTTGAACTTATTTTATAGTTCCTATAAACTCCAAAGGGAGACAATGAAATACCAAAGCTAAGGTACAGAAAAGGTTTTCTTACAAGAGAAACTACGACTTCATAGAGTTGTAGGAAGCGTTCTTTGGGATGAGATATTTGCAGCATGTGATACAACGTCTGGCACCTAGAAAGTCTGCCATAAATTCAGCGGCTGTCCCCAGCAGAGGACAGATGAATCATGAGTCAAATTCACAAGGCAAATGAATTTTCTTTTGAGAAGGGATCTCAGTGGGATATCTAGGGGTGCAGACTTACAAAACATTCATGCTTGGAGGAGTCTTAGAGAACCCAGCAGGCTCATAATCTGAGAGCCACAATTAGGAAGTGATTTGACCAAAGTCAATGTGGTGACAGACATATGATAAGATCTCACTCCCCAATTCCTCTTCTGTTGTTCTGTCCTATGCGGTACACCTCCACGGTGTGACAGCCACGAGCCCAGGGGCCAGTGGGAGAACTTTGGGTGCAGGAAGTGAAATGAGAGCAGAGTCCCCAGACTGTTGGCTTAAATCACAGTCTGCTCAGGGCTGCGTGTGATGACCACTTACAAGTTTCCCTCCAGTCTCTTCCTTCTCTCCAGCTGTACTTCTCCCTCTTCATCCCCAGCCTGCCTGCCCCTCCCTCATTATTACACCTGCGATGGACACACTCAAGGATGTCCTTGGAGCTGGAGCCATATTAGAAAAAGCCCAAGAGTAGCTTTAAAATATTTTATTCATTTCCCATCCATCTTAATAGAGATAATAGTCCAGCTGCAAAAATAAATATTTGAACTCTCAGGATTCTCCTTATGCACCCACAACACCATTATAAAATACAGGTTCTTATAGCCAATGGTGTTCTTTTAAATCTTTAATTTTTGTTTTTTTAGAAGACCAAATGGGGCTGGCTGGTTAGAGCTCAATGTTATAACACCAAGGTCAACAGTTCAGATCCCTGTTCCAGCCAGTCATCACAAAAAAAAAAGAACAAACTGCCACATGGATTTGCCTCTTTGGGTTTTTTTTTTTTTTTTTTTTTTCCCCCTCTAAATAGCAAGGTTTGTTTTCATGGCCAGAGATGCAGGTAGGCCTAGCTCCAATTTGTTCCCTGAAATACCTGCTGAATTAACTTTCTCATCTGTTACTACTGCTTATGACCTTGGAGACAATGACACGGGAATTTTTATGGCTGTCGTTAGCCAAAGGTGCTTAGGATGAGGGGTTTGGAGTGTGTGTGCTTTTACATGTGAGTAGTGTGAGTGCCCACAAATGTGGGCTTCAGACAATCTCGAGAATAAACCAACTAAAGGTAACAGAAACCACAACTCCTTAAGATAAAACATTTGACACTGAAATGCAGCTCATTCTGTTTTTGTATTAAGGTTGGAGGACAGTATCACTTCCTCACTGGAAAAGGAGAGAGGGGCCCACACTATGTAAATCCAAAGAATAAGGTCCACCTTCTCAGGACCAGGTGGGAGCAAAGATTCTGCCTAAGAACCTTAACAGGAAGAAAGGCCTTCTCGCTTATCCCGTAGATCCTAATTCTCAGAAAAGCATCGAAGCAATGGCAGAAGAAGGCGGGTGATAAAGAGGTACACTGATTAGTTTCCAAAGTTCTTTATTGACACCTCGCTAGGATCAGCTGTTGCTCATGGGTTTGTTATTAGTACTAGAAGATCTTTGGAATTTGGCCTGTTTAGAAGCCAGAATCAGAAATGAGAGGGGAAGCTTCGCTCTTTGAAAAGATCCAAAGGGCATCTGCTGACCTAGGGTTGGCTGACCTACGTTCCTTTTTTCTTTCCTGTTGCCTGTATCTCTCTCATCCCCACTGATTATCTCTGATAGCATGAAAAAGCCCTGACTGATGTTGAACCTGTAGCAGCAAAGAATTCGCTGATTTTCGTATTAAACGTATGATTCTTATTTTTAATCACAGAAAGAAGACTGAAAGCTTCTTAAAGCACTTTGTCTTCTGCAATAAAGTCACCCTTGTAAAAATTGTGCACAATCAAAATACCTTAAGTGTTGTAGGAGATGTAAGTGAACTTTTATAGAAAAGAAAACTGTTTATGAACCCTCCAGTGTATCCTCTCCCAATCAGAGTAAAAGCCAGGATGCTTCCAATGACCCGCCAGGCTTTACTCGAGGTGCTCTCACCTCTCTCCTCTACTCCTTTGCCTTCTGGCCTAACCTCCTGCTAGGCTCCCTTCGGTTCACTGCTCACTCTGCTCCAGCCATTCATTCTTGGAATGAATTGCAAATTGTATCCTATCTCAGTGCCTTCGCACTGACCGTTTCCCCTCTTGGTTGTCTCTTACCTCCAGATTTTCACATAACCAGCTCCCACACTTCTTTCAGCTTTGTAATAGAAACCATCTCCTCAGCAGGCCTTCTCCAGCCACCCTGTGTAAAATTTCAGACACACCCCTTGGCAAATCACGCCCCTTTTCTTGACATTATTTTTTCTCTTTAGCATTTATTGCTAATATACTATGTAACTTACACTTTGTCTCATTTATTATACAGTTCTACCACTAAAAGATAAGCTGCACTAGAGCAGGGATTTTTTGTCCTTTTTGTTGACTGCTGTATCCTCAGTACTTAGAACAGTACTTGCCATACAGCAAATGCTCTGTAAATATCTGTGAGCTGAATGAAGGAATGAGTGGATAGACATCTAGTTTATCTTGATGGTTAATCAGGATTTTTATCTATTATATTTGCATAAAGCAAGGAACTACTGTAGTAAACAGTGGAAAATTTTGAATATGAGCATGCATGTGTGTGTGTATAAGCATATGTGTATGAGGGTACTTCAAAAAGTTCGTGGAAAAAGAATTAAAAGATAATACGAATCTTTTCGTGAACTTTTTGAAGTACCCTTATGTATGTGTGTATGTGTCTCCATATACATAGCCACCATCCCTTTCCCAAATTAACCCAGAGGTCAACCAGATTCTCAAACAGTCATGTTGTAAAGATAAATTCAGTTCCAGGAACAGTGTAGAAGATAAGGAGTGTTTTAAAACATGTTTGTCAGCCATAGCTTGGGTCCGTCCTGACTTTTCTGTCTTAATAAATCTGGACTATACCCCTCTTTCCCAAACTCACCCCCCCAACCCACACCGCCCCCCACCCCTGCCTCCCACTCCCCACTGCTGATGCTCTAGCAGTTTTTCAAGTGGAGGAGGGCCCTGGGGATGAGACGTGAATGATTAACTTTGGTTGAGACTCCTTCAAGATTACAATCTCTGTTCCTAGACACGTTTGCTTTTTCATTCACCTGGAAGCACCACCAGACCCTCCTTAAAACTCTTTGAGCTGGTCTTTTATTTTCTCTCTCTTGGGTGGAAGGACAGCTCTCGTTCCTCTTTGAAAAGCTTCTGTTTGCTGAGCAAATGCTGACCACAGAGACCCCGCTTACAGCCAGTTATTGCTTCCTTTCCTAACCACCCCCAGGGCCACAAACCCCCTTTCCCAGGCTGGGGGGGGGGGGGGGGCGGAGTTCTTAGGGAAAGTCTTTGAAAGCTGCCGGGAGCCAACTGGTAGGATTTTTGGAGAGGGAGTAGGGGTTTTGGAGAGCGTCTTAATCCTTCATTTTGAAATAAAAGCTTGTGGCTATAACATAATTTTCCTTTTGAATTCCTAATAGTAATACAGTTGTTCATTGTTCACGGCATCTGTTTACATAGTTCCTTCTGAGTTCCTTGATTACAGGTTTTAATAGGGATTAGTCAGTGCAACCCCTTCCCATCCCAGAGCAGAGACTCTCCTCTCCTACCTCCCCTTCCAGCCTCTGTACCATAATGCTTAATGTAGCCATGCACAGACTGAGATTCTTTTTCTTTTAAAATAAGTAGCATGAGGAATTAATGCATTTTTGCTGGCATTGCATCAGAATTGACATCACCAGAAGTAATGAATGTTGTTGTTAACTGTACAAACAGGTATCATTTCCCTTTTAAGTACATGAATTCTCTCTGTAGGTTAATCATTTTAATCACATGCTTTGCATTCAGATGTCAATGGAATGAGCTAAGAAATGTTAAGGTCCGTGATATTTATGTCATTAAAAGTAGCACTTAAGACTGAAAAGACTTTAGCACAGTCATGGGGATTTAAAATATTTTTTCACATTTAGATTTTCTTCAACTTAACCCGCTGTTACAGACTCCCCTGGGACCATATGGAGGGCCCTTCCATTCAGTGCTTTACGGTAATGGTTTCAGAGTTTGGTGTTAGCTTTTGCTTTGCTGAAACTTTTCACAGCTGACTTGATACCAGCACTCAAGCCTGACCTCTCGCTCCTTCAGCACTTTAGAGGTTAATTTTGTTGCGGGATCGGATTTCTTTTCTGGGCTGGAGAATGGTGATCCCTGTCTAGCTAGTCCTTTAGTAGCAGAGTTGCTGGGTGCCTGGGATTCCCTGACCCGGCGTGGGTTGGCTCAGCTTGCTGAAGGAGTTGCCATCCCTTGAGATCCATTCAGCTTCTTTGTCCGCTGTTCTCCAAGGATCACAATGTAGTGAAATGCTCTGGCCTAGGGACCTTACCAGGTAGGACGATTTCCTAAAATTTCCAGGACCAGGGGCGGGGTATGGTGCGTGTACTGCCTCGTCGTATTGCTTGGCAGCCACCATCCCTTTCCCAAATTAACCCAGAGGTCAACCAGATTCTCAAACAGTCATGTTGTAAAGATAAATTCAGTTCCAGGAACAGTGTAGAAGATAAGGAGTGTTTTAAAACATGTTTGTCAGCCATAGCTTGGGTCCGTCCTGACTTTTCTGTCTTAATAAATCTGGACTATACCCCTCTTTCCCA